>NC_083639.1:10819997-11119997 GCF_963576545.1 Limanda limanda
TGGTTTGAGCTACTTCCTGCCCGTTTTTCTTTCTTTCGGTGGCGGGATCCATGGGCCTTGTGGTGACGATGGCCCTGCTTGGGCATCCGCACCCCCACAAACAGAGTCCTGTGGCCTGGAAAAGAAAAGAGAAGAGTCATTTACTTTTATTATACACTCGTGTTCATCTTTATGTGTCTGTCACAATTTGTTATTGTGAATTTGGCTGATCTGGGACACTTTTTGCAATTTTTACTTCTGTGAATTTTTTATATTTCTGTTTTAAACATTAGGTCAACATATTATACCTTTCTGCAATCCTAAAGGCGTTTTCTAACCACACCAGAAGAAAGAATGGATATATCATACTCAGAGAGACGACACAGCTCTTGGTGTTCTTTATTCATTGCGACAATTAATTTGTTTTTATAACTCCTTGCTATAGTCTTTCCAATGTACATTCAAAGACATCTGATTATCAGACTTCTTTGATAGCTTACACATGATTGGTTTTTACTCATTATTTTACTTAGAAATGAGTTTTCCTGTCATCTGCTAATGGAGCAAAGTACAGTTGACCACAGTCTGTTTGGCCGACTGGTGAGGTACGTGAAAGTTAAAGCTATTAAATAGAGGATAAGGTTTTGTTCTGAAGCTCCACAGGGAAAATTTGAGAATAGGACTCTGCTTCCTGTCTCACATTGACCTCAACCACTGCTATCAGCAATTATCATTATTGCATTCAATGTTGAAGGCAACATGCTGCGAAAACAAGAGGCTGAATCTCTAAGAAGAAGCGTGTAGAATGAACTGTAGAAAATGTCACACGTGTGTGCTTGTGTGTGCGTGTCTGTGTGTGAGTGTGTGTGTGCGTGTGTGTGTGTGTGTATAAATATATTTTGGGGTACAACAACTGATCTGCAGTGTTCCATCACTGAACATGTTATTATCCCTGCAGGAAAGCAAAATGGTCCAAGTCACACACATACACACCTGTTACCCGACTGTCTTATATATAAATATACTGGAAATGATTCAATGATGAAAACTTTCCTCCATCACACTGTTTGGTTTCATGAATTATTAACAAAATCTTAAGTGGTCCTAGGAGAGGGACTGAAGGCTGAGTCAGGTCACCTGTGGTGTAAGATAATTAGATGGAATACACTATATTGAAGTACAGCTTTAAAGAAAACGTATTTCCATTTGTTTTCAGCATACTTCTACTCAATTACATTTCAGAATAACATGATGCTTCTTTTTATAGTGAAATATCTGCAGTTACATCACCAATTTAGCCAGATGTGAAACAAGGCTAAATGGCAGGTTTGAGACCCAGGAGAGCAGAGCAGCAGTTTCAGTGCTGATGAATTATGATTTGAGTTAATAGGTTTGTCCCTGCAGTCGCTTCCCTTTCCTTTTCTCTGCGGCAGCGACAGTAAACAGCATCATTCAGCACCAAGAAACACGTCTACAATGTAAAGTGAATTGATGGAAGAATGTGAGCAAACAATAAAACAGGGAAAATGCGCAAAAAAATGTATTACTCTGCCTATAAAAAAACAGTAATAGAAAATGTAAAAAGGAACCTTTCTTCAAAAGTGAAAATTAAAATGAATGCCGGCATGAGAATGAAAGAAGACCTATTTTGATCTTGTGATTAAGCAGCATGGGATCATGGGAGTTGTTGTGTTTACCACGATAAGATAAAATGTCCCGTGCCTGGAATAATATTGTGGATTTCTCAGGGTTTTGGATAATGTAAGTAAACAATTCAACAAAATATAAAACATTTTCACACATTTCAATGAAGAATTGTTACAAATCTTTAAGTAAAAGCTTTGACTACGTTTTCCAGCTGTGCAGGTTACTCACTTTCTATTTCCTCCCTCTCGTAGTGGAAGTTCAGCACAGAGCTCGAACCTCCCCGGTCCAGCACCACCTCCTCATCCGGCCTCTGATGAACACACACAGAAAAAGAAGACATATGTAAGGATAAGGTCACTGCTCTTGCTAGAGAAAGTCACTGCAGACAGCACGGCTATTTCAATGGCCTCACATTGTTGTTAATGAAAAGTTCACCTCTGTAGGACACCTCCAGCCCTTCAGGATCACCCCGTGAAACACAACACGAAAGTCTGTTTGGTCCTGGGGTGTCCCGCTTCCGACAAATCATACCACTGTAACACAGCTGCTAATTGGTCGAACCGACAAGAGCTTTTCAACAATGAGCTTCAATTTCCAGACAGTCTATTCTCAGACTGTCTGGCACAGATGCACATAGGAGGACACACACAGCCGGAGGTAAGTAAACACAGTATCTGACAGTTGGAGAACGTGCTAGGCTGTCCTATCCCGGGGAAATCAAATCAAATCAAATTAGCAGAGCGCCACATCCATCAGTGGTGCTGCTGTTGGCACGCTGCTGCAGGATGTAACCAGGTGTTGGTGTCACTGTATCCGGGACAAGGCTTTCTAGCTGTTCGCTCATGTGCAGCAGTGTATAATATCAACGGTCATGTATCAGTCCTGTGATAATGAGGGAAGAGGACTGCAGGAACCTCCACTGTGGCACTGGAATCACTGTGCTGCTGCTCTGTCTGTGTTAATCTTTCTTCCTCAGCACGCAAGAGTAAATCTTTAGTTTCTAATTCCTAAGAGCCTCCCACATGCTGATAGGAACAATGAGCGGCTACCACTGCAGCAAAAATAAAAACAAGTTCATTTCGACCATGGTGTTTGAACAGAAAAGTAATCTCTAGGTAGGACAATGGGCACACTGCTGGATGCTACATATGTGAGCGTGTAGAAGCCAGTTTGAGCTGCTTCAAAAAAATAAGTCGCTAAAATGTATAAATAAATGCAAACAGTTGAGGGTTCCTGCCTTACCAGCGACATACAATACATTGACTAATCTTTACCTGCACACAAACATCCACACACAGACATAAATCCAGCTCCCTACATAATAGATGCCTCCACCCACTCATAGATCTGTGTGTATTAGATATGTTTCTTTGAGGGTGTGAGGGAGCGTTGATGGAGAACTGGCTCGTTTACATCTTGGTTAAACTGGCACCCACTCTTTATAAAAAAGACAAACAAAGCAGAATGTTGAGAAGAAATCCGTTTGGAGATTGAATATTTGACACGCCTAAAGTGACTTATAAAGACACACGGTACAGAAGAGAGGCACATTAATAGAGTTGGTTAGTCAGATTAGTTCATTAGTAACACAGTTACTAAGCGTATTTAGTGCCTCCCTTCATGAGGAGAGACTTGAATTGAAGGAGGAACAAATTATATTGCTGTGCACAATGAGAGAAGAAAGAGATGTAATATGAATGAGAATGCATTTGGTGTTCAGACCCCTCCTTGAGGTTCAGAGGGGGGTCTACACACTGATGGTGGTTGACAGGGTGTAGAGAATGTCAGGGGTCTGACTGAGTTGAGTGGACACTGGAGACTGGAGGTGACTGGGGAGGTGCATGGCCCTAGACTCTAGGGCCTTGAGCATCACTGAAATGACAGCTGACAGCGACAGAGAGGAGGACAGATCTAAGGTTGGGCAGCAACGACACAATTGGCTGATGGAGATCATGGCAAAATTGATTGGATTACCATGAAAACCCAACACTTAGCTGATTAGGGGAGGCGGGGGTTGTGAGCGAGAAATATGAATGAATGGAACGTAGAGGAAGTCTTTCTGATTGAACTTAAGCTAAGCTTCATTTAACATGATATTTCTCTGTGTGTTCAACTAAAGATGTATGAATGAATGACAACCGGCCCTTATAGGGTGAAAACTGTACAGTAACTGTTCTTTCTAATGCCCAGAGGCTGCAGCACGCACTGAGGCTCGGCTGCTACACGACGACTACACGGAGGCAAAAAAGAAATAATTGAAATTCTTCTTCCTGAAGCGCTGCTGCACAGAGTTGAAAGTTTGTATTCAGTGGAGTGGAAATGAAAAGTGCTCGGTCTGTCAGAGCAGCAGGGAGGAGTGAGATCCTCATTTACTCTGGTGAAAAACATCATGGTTTATCTTGTGAGAAACATAAAACTATATTTTTGCTATTAATGAAAAGGACTAGTCCCTTTGTTGAGGCTTTTCAGGACCTAAAACTACATTAAAGAACCCTGTGTATATGACTTTGTGTATGACTGTATATCAAGTTGTGTGTAAAATAGTTCTCCTGAGGTCAGGCTGTTAAAACAACACTTTTATTGACATAAAGAAATCCCACTTTTGAATCAGACTGGTTTCTTAATGCATTTAGGAAATGTGATCAATGGTGATAGTAGTGTGTGTGTGTGTGTGTGTGTGTGTGTGTGTCTCTATCAGACTGTATTAACGTGCACCCTGAAGACCCTAAGCTGTATTCTTATCTTCTGTTTCCTCCCTTCAGCCCTTCGCGCTGCTAAAAACTGAACAGCTCAGCATATTAGCGCAAGATTGTAATAAGAGAAAACTCATTAACATGCAAACATCGAGATAAATACTTACCTGATTAAATTAAAAAGTTAAAATCCAACTCTGAAAGGCTTTCTGTTATATTTTGCATGCCACTCCTTCTGGTATTGGCACCGACAGCCACTTACGATTTACGCAATAGGTGAAAAACAGACAGATTTGGGAACCCAAGACATCCACTTAAGTCACAGGTGTGGGCGGCCTGGCACTGCTTCCCTTTCTCTCCTTTCACTCTCTCTCCACCACCGATTCAGTGTCGAGGGATTTCTCTCTGTCTCCATGACTGAGCACGTCTTTCTCCCAAGACACTTCTGTCCTTTTGAAGAATAAGGCCACTTAATTAGGAAGTCATGCTTGGGCCAAGTACTGAATGTGACTCATGGTTTTATAATTACGTTTGTATAGAGGGTGAAAATGTGGGGAGAGCAAAACATCTTGAGACTATGTGAAGTTAGTTGTAATTAGTCAAAGTGCCCCCGAGCAAGGCATCAAACCAGTGTCAGTGATTGTATCCTATAGTCAGTTTTACTGTGGGAGATTGAGAGCAATTAAACATATAAAGCAGCTGTGGATTTGTGCAATGATAACAATATAATCTTAATCATACATATATATCTATGTTTCCTATTTAAAAAAATAGTCACATTTATTTATTAATGACAATGGATCACGTAAGATGACAGACCAACTACCACAGTGTCCAAGACATTACTACAGACATAAGTCTTCATGTTGTGTAAAAGGTGCTTACAACAATGTGTCAGTTGTCCATGAGTGAAATATGTTTTATGTCAAAAAGGGACATTAATATTTGTTTAATATTGTGAGGAAATAATGTGCGTATATAAAGGTTCAAGGCAATTTAAGCTCAAACTTCAGAGAATTTTGCTCTGGGACCTTGATCGTTCCTGCAGTTCCTCTATTTGGACTCCAAGGACACTTCAGCATGTGGCCTGAAGCATGCGGATGGGTCAGTGTGTGTGTCCTTGGAGTCCAAATAGAGCCGGGCATCAAACCATCAACCTCCTGGTAATTGAGGACAAACCTGCTCTACCCCCTGAACCACAGCTGCCTCGCAAAGAGATGACAGATGTCTGCAGAACTGATCGGTAGAGCCCAGTCATTATGAAAAACCCCTGCAGAATTGTTCCGTAGACCCCGTGTTCAACTTGCCTTGCCTCCACTCTGGTCCAAACAATTTTTTTTGTGATTTGCCGCACCATAAATTAAGTTCTGAGGACAACTTAAAAAAAGTTAGTTGAAACGACTACTTTGCTAAGTTTACAAAGAAATTAAATACTCTTTATTCACAGCGTATGCCCACTGGCCTCGACAATCACATCGTACACACACACGCACACGCACACACACACACACTCACACACACTCAAACTGTGTTATCAGTCAGTGCAGCTGTGGCCTCGGTGCAGTGTGTGGGTTTGGGCTCAGGCTGGAGGCGGTCGGCTCCATTAGAGCTGGAGCTTTATGGCACACGCAAACGCACACGCACACGCACACGCACACGCACACACACACACACACACACACACACACACACACGCACACACACACACAACAGAGGAATGGTGGAGGGAGAGGGAGAGAGAAAGCTCTTTGCTCCGGTAGACCATCAGATCATCAATTAGTTTTCATCCATTTGATGCATACATACACACACTTTGAGAGAAAGAGAGAGACAAGAGAGAGAGAGAGAGAGAGAGAGAGAGAGAGAGAGAGAGAGAGAGAGAATAATCATAACTATAGTGGGTGGAATTGTGTTTCAGAGAATGTCATGACAAGGAAAGAATCTTTGTTTCGTGTCATCTATTGTGGGCGAGATCAGATTACCATAGTGTGTGCCACCACAGCCATGATCATGATGTTCTCTGTCCTGAGTGCCTAACTCCATAACTCCATGTGACTCAGCCTGTAGTCTCCCTGATCACAGTTCACTGAGAGTCTGCCCTTATGTCAAATTCATGCGGGTATGTTTTTTTCCCACAGGTTAATGGTTCCCTGTCATTCACAACTCACTTCCCATGAGCCACATTAAGTGCCTCAGCTCATTTAAAAGCTCACATGGCACTTGCAGTTTTCTCTGTGGGTGAGCACATCTGTGACCCTTAACGCGTGCACGTGATCTGGGTGATTTTCCACTGACAGGGCGAATCATTTTTTTTTTTGCCGCGTGCGTCGACATCCTGGCAACCGTCCCTCGTTAATTCTCGTCCTCCATACAGCTTGGAATCCGTCACAGCGCTTGGAAAGGTTTATGACTCATAAATAATGTTGCCGCGCAGATTACTGCCTCCACACCAGAGAAGCGGTTCATTGCTAGCCCCAAAATGGCTGCCTGTCCTTGACTTCCTGACCTTTACTAGCAGATTAGTGGTATGAAAGAAGAAGCACATAATTGATGGCAAATCGAGGATACTGATACATGAATTCAAAAAGGTTTGACTTCTATTTACTGGCACAGAACAAATATAGACCTCAACGTGTGGTTCTGGAAGTATCCCTTTCATTTTCTGAATCGGGACTTTGATTATCAGCCATAACGTTGTAACCATCCAAGCCATCCAACCATCACAAGCTGCGAGATTGTGAAACAATGTTATATTTTTGATTAATTTGCGTTGTCCAGGAGAAGTACTAAACTACCCACAATCCTCAGGTGTAAAAGCAATATCTGTGCTTGGCACCATGGAAATGTTCATCACAGCCTCGAAAATCATGTCTGCTACTATCCGATTGTTCCACCTTACTTTGTGTTTACTACAGAGCAACCGTCTTTCTGACTTGCTGCAGTTTTTCAGAAATGAGGAAAAGAGGCTTAAAACTCTTTTTAAGTGGATTTTCTGAAATGTCAATGGAGAAGATAGACGGGTAACTTACTTCCAGAACCAGAGCCAGACAGTCACTCTCATGCTCTACTTGCAGACCACAACTGTTTGTTCTCAAGATTATTCCAACGTAATGTTGCTGAATGTTCTGTGCATAATGACGTTTTCTATTTTTATTTTGTTATTGACAGTTAAGTCGCCTTACATAAACTAATCCCTCGAATTTTTGGCGGGTCTTCTTCGCAGAATCACACAAGGATGACTTGAGACACCCTTGTCTAGTGTCTCAGCATGCAATAGCTAAAAATAGAGAGACGCTATCACTCGCCTACGTTTGAGCATTAAACAAATACAAATACAAGTGTTTACTGGCAGTGCAGATTGTCCCAGAAAGATGTGAGATTCCCAGAGCAGAGCGGAACAGTTCAGTTACACAGTGTCCTACTTGTGATGCTGATAAACCTCCCTTGGATGCAGATCATTTGCAAAAAGGAATAATCATACATCAGGCTGCGGTTTAACGACCACATCAATTTCTTTCTTGCAGTAAAGGATTAATGTCCCTTCCTTCATTCGCTGAGTTCAGGACTTGGGCGACCAGGAAGCCAATCAGGGGTGTGTTGTTAGTGAGAGGTTAGAGGGGTTTTGTAATTCTTGCACTTGGAGATAAAGAAGGTTTTACTAGGGCAACAACTTTAAAATCAGAAGGTATTATCAAAAGTGAATCCCCAATGAAAATCATTTAACTGATCGCCGTCCCGAACAAATAGAGCAGCAATGATTTCAATCCCAGTCTCCCTACTGAGCGGGCTAATCGATGCGCTTTTGCCAAAATGCCCTCTAACTCCATCAGGGCTGGGAGTGTGGCTTCAGAGGAGCGAGGCCTGCTGGTTACTATAAAGAGGCTTTGAAATCCAGGGGGATCGCTGAGAACAAAACATATCACAGGCACTTTTCTTTGTGTGGAAGCACCATAAGACTTTGAAACTCCTCCGATCTGCAATGACTCCACAAAACCAGCACCGTGGCATATTTGCACTATTGCCCAAAATTGCTCACCTGTTTTTTCTTCAGCTGTATATATATATATTTATATTTTTTTATTTTTTATTTTCTATTTTACATTTTTGATATTCTATTTTATACTATTTTTTATCAAATTTTGTTTTTTTTGTTTTTAATTACTTTGAGCATTACTTTGAGCATTGCTAGAAGAGAGCCTGTGACTCAAGCATTTCATTACCAGCGACTGCTTAATGTTATTGTTGTGCATTTGATAATAAACTCTTGAATTTAATTTAATTGAATTGATGTTGTTGATATAGAGCAAGTTTATCACTGGAGACCTCCGCTCTGTGTGAATATAATAATCACCAGTGATAAAGTCTGGTGGATTCGTAGAGGTGAGTCTGTGATTCAGCAGCACGGCGTGGGCTTTCAGGTCTTATGATATCTCTCACACTGCTGACTTGATTCAATGACATCTGCCTAGAACCAAACACTTGTTGAACCTTTCTTTTGAGACGACTTATTCCTCTGCTGGTGTTTCACTGCAGTCTTCTTCTTTTATCTGCCTACAACGCCACCATTTCCCCTCCTCTGTCTGTCCTCTCCAATAGGAGCACCCTGAACTGACAGCAGGGACACAGACAACTATGGGCCTGTCACCTCCAGACCGTCCGTGAGCCGGGTCTGATCCCAGCCACAGCCGCACGCTGCCCCCTCACAACGCCACTAATCTTTTATAGAAACGCACGAGACGGTGCTTCAGTCAAAAGAGGGGTCGACATGAATGGTGAAGAAGTGAGACCGGAGAGGAGAGAGCTGATGGAGAAGGGTTGAGAGCAGAGGGGCGGCTGGCTGGACGGCTTCAGCCCACGGTTAGCATGAGTCATACACACCTTCTTCAACAGCACACACATAAATCTGCCTTTCCACAGGCTTCCCTGTCTAATTGTTTTCTGTCTAGGAAGAATACCGTGGCATTGTGGGTAGAAGTAACATATATTATAATTGAAACGTGTGAGAAATGATTGTGATAATAAAATAATATTGTCAATGTGACTGGGTGTGTTGAGTTAATTCCCAGTGTTCATAAAAGATGATCTGAACCTGCTGTTGCTAGTGGTATTTTTGCCACTCACTCATTCTGATGATTTTGGGGGATTTAACTAAATGAATGCCATTATGTGACTTTGGGTTCACTCCGTTATTGTAACAGTTCTCAACCAAGATGCGGTACATTGATTACTTTGCAATATTAACTTGAGAGTATAAGGACACTTTTCACAGGTCAGAGCTTTTCTTTCGATTTGTGCAGAAGTGTCATTCTTTAATATCTTCCTTCACTCCCCAGGTTGTGCTCACTTAAGGGACTCTGCCACCATGCTGATAGAAGTGAAAGGTTGGAAGGGAGGCCAGTAGCTGGAAAGGGGCAAATGTGACCGACGTGTGTTCATGGTACTTAAAGCTGTGATCGATTTATGATGCAGGCTGGCATAAATTAAACCACAACTAGAGTCACAGTCTTAGCGCTGATTGAAAGCTGCGGTCTCTCGAGCGCAACACTATTTTTTTCAAAATTACTGATCACTTGAATGTTGAAAACAAACATCACATGAGTATGTTTGTGACAGCAACGTTTACACAGGAAGCTCTTCACACTTGATTAGTTTGGTTCAGTGACAGGATGTCATTGCATTGTATGTGACTTTATTGTGCGCTTAGTTCAGTCGCCTGTTTTCCCAGAGGTCATTGATCTCCAAGCATCCCCACATGGCCCTAAACATGAAGAGAATATGTGGTATTGATATTTTATCAATAAAGGTCTTTTCTGTCACCCAGTTATCAATCCAAAGTATTATATTGACTGTTGGCTACATGATGGAGCACTTTAGCCTTAGATGTATAATCATTATTTCTCTTTGGATTTGTTTAACATCCTCAGATTTCCGGAATAAAACAACAGCGTGTTCTCGTAGCTTTTAATTTACTTATAAAAGTGTGTTTCTTTTCACCTGGACTTCCAGTCACTCAGATGCTCGGACAAACATTTGCACTTGAGCACTCAGCAGTCTTTTCTTTTGTAAAGTGATATTACTATGATATTTTAATTAAATTTCAAATAGAAATTCCATACTTTTGCCAAACATAGATGCAAGACATGAGCTTTCGTTTACCAGTATATTATGTAATAGAGCTGAAACAGCCAACACAACAGTTGCAAATATTTATGATTATCAATTAATCATTAAGATATATTTTCTAGCAAAAAAGGCCAAACATAGTCTAGTTTCCAGCTTCTCAGTTGTGTGGATTTCCTTCTTTTCTATCTTAATATCATGCAAATTGAATATATTTATTTTGGGGAGCGGGGCTCTAGAAATGTGAGAGGGGCATTTCACATTTAACAGATCAAACACAATATCGTGCCGATATCGTTACTTCTGTAACTAACATTTCCCTAACTTTCAAAAACATCGAATGCAGAGCTTTTCTCTCGGCCAACTGAATATTAGTACATGTTCACATTATGTTTTTTTTACAAAATGAAAGAGTCTGAAAACCTCTTCATCTGTGCTTTGGTAAAGCAGATATCAGACACAGAGAATAATTGGCCACATTGCCACAGATAGGGACGAGAGGGGGGGGTTTGTGACAGGAAACCGGGATGAGTAACTATGTTTGATGAGTAAGGATCCTGGGCAATTTCCCATCCATGTGTGCAAGCTGTCTAATCATATCAGAGACTTCCCAGCTCACCTCTGGTCCTCCTCCATGTCTCCTGCACTCGGATGCTAGACTTCACCATGGTGGCATGAGTGTGGTCGGGTAAAGGCATACCATCTAAACTGCACACCGTGGTTACTTGAGACAAACTACATGTAAAACATTGCTCAACTCTGGTGTGTCCAATGCTCCAATTGTCCTGACTGCTCTCCTCCTTCAGCTCAGTGTCATCAGCTGACCCAGACTCCAATGGATCAACCATCAACAGCACAACAAGCATCAAGCCTGCACTTCACCACGGGCTGAACCCCCCAGACTGAAAAACACGTATAGACTTGTCTAGCACTGACTGCTGCATGGCGTCAAGGTCGTTTGAGGGTAACAGAGGAAATAACGCATCTTCTTAGCGAGGCTGAAAAACACATCAAACCTCCACAGTCATGTTGCACACACACACCTCACTGCAAACCTCAGGGGAAGAAGCATGGCGTTTTAATGAGCGACTTTAAAAACATGTCAACAATCTTACAATAATCGACGTGCCCAAGAGGAACACTCTCAATAACCAGCATCTCTCAGTGCACTGTGGTGTGACGTCCCCACCGGAATGGCTGCACGTGTTTTGCGCCTCAGAATAACAGTATCAACAACAGTCTGCACACAGCAGCAGCAGCAGCAGCATCCTGCAGAGGAACCCTAACACAACTCAGCATCATTCACCCAAATCCTCTCCTTAGAATGTGCACATACACTGTTGCATTTTACGCAAGGTCTGCACGGAGAACTGCAGCTGTGCCGATCCTCCCCTGACATCAAACCCAGCCTCAAGTGCCAAAGTGTTATTCCAGCAGCAGATGATGAGTTTCTAGTCAAGCAAAGAATGTCTCACAGTTGTTGGAGCTTGTGTGCAGCCTGGTCTGTTCCATGCGCGCCGGAGCAGCGCGCCATGGATGAGATATTTAAAGCTCGCTTTACCTGGTAGCTCAATATGCTCTCTGGATCGTCGTCGTTCATGCTGGTGGCCTCCGGGTTACCGGGCTCGGTCTCTGCGGGGTGTAAAGGTGAGGACAGGGTGGGATCCGGCTCTGGGCTTCACTGGGGACGTTTCTCTTTCAGAAGAAGCGGTCACGAGTTGGCCACAGCAGCTCCTTCTGTTCCTGTGGACATGTTGAAGGTAAACATCTTATTCCAGCTGAGGAAAGACGGTGACAGGGCTAATTGTGGACGCCTGTGTTATCATGATTTCTCGGCCGCACTTGCAGCCCCTCTCCCGCCCTCCTGTCCTGGCTGTGGGAGCAGGATGCAGAGAGCATCACTGCAGCCTCAGCCAATCAGAGCGCAGAGGTACACGACGCACTGCTGCTATCCAGCACAACACAGCCAAGACCATCCGGAGCTGATAGACTTTATACCATGAATGTCCACTTTGGTAGGTTTTCACATTTCTGCAGCTGGAATGTGAACTTTGTCCTCACAATTGACTTCAGTTCATTGCACACAAAACAATTTCACTCTGCATCCAGACTTTTAAATGAATAAAACGAGACAATATAAGCAGACAAATGTCAATATCCAGCGTAAACTGTATATTTACTCACTTTGTTGTTTATTTTATATTATTTAAAATATTATATTATTATTATTTGTCTGGTATAAAAGTATTTAGATACTTTGCAAGAGTAAAGTGTTGTAGTAATACCACCGTTCAAAAATACTCCATCCAAGTCCTGCATTGTTTTGCTATAGATTGGGTGTATGAAATACATATCATATCATATCTCTAAAACATATAATTCACATATAATCTAACATTAACGCAGTAATGAAGTTATGAGGGGTTTATAGTAATATATATATATATATATATATATATATATATATATATCATAATATACTAATAGGTTATATATTATAAGATGATGATATGGTTTTTATTACAAAAAAATCTGTAAATTGAGTCACCAAATGTATGTACCAGAGAAAAAAGTACATTTTGTCCTTTTATACAGTGAATTAGGAGGTTATATGTATGAAGCAAATGGGAATTACAGTTTCTTATTAAACTAGGGCTGCGGGACCGGGCTAAATGGTCTTGTGTTGCATGCGTTTTGTGAATCGCAGGAAAGATAAACAGGTCACTTCCTGCGTCTGTCCCGTGGCGCTGGACCAAGCCCTTTGTCACACATTATGGTCCACACCATCAAGGTCTACAGTACCACACACTGAAAGTTTTATGTAGATAGAATTGAGGTTATGAAACAAGGCTTACCTCCTTTTGGCAGGGGGTGGCTCCATACAAACTAATAGATCTGTTCAGGTCTAAATCACTCTGTTTCTCTTCAGATCATATAAATCTTTCATCTTTGCAAAAGTCAAAGACAACCTAGGAGTATATGCCCACTGACCCTGTCATTAAAGCAAACTTACAACAAGGACTCCTTTTCTTAATGAGTCCTTTGAAGTGTTCATTTTATGTAAAGCCTGAGTGATATTTAAAGAAAGTCCCAACCAAGTGTTATTCTTTCAGCTTGTTTTTATACACAACATGGGTCAACATATCTCTGCAGTGAATGAATTTCATCATTCAGTATTTCAGGTAATTAACTTGTTTTTGATCATGACAAATTCCAATTTAAATGTGTCCTTTGTTAATTTTTGAATAAAAATCTTGTATCGCTAATCCTTCTAATCCTCAACATGGGTCAAAAAATTATCGTATTTATTTCCTATTTCCTTATTTCCGTTATTTCATGCATGAGTGTTTCTTTGCTTTATGTTTGAAATAAATGTATTTTATTAGGTATTAATTAAAATCCAATTGTGCAGTAATTTACTAAATAAGGTTTTCAATAAAAAACATCTGACTACAACAGTAAGTCTATGACAGCGCTCAGTGCTCTCCACACTGATTTGACATTCATTCAGTTTAGACTTATGTGCTGCTTAAAAAGACAAACTCTGATTATAGCCCTTACTGTATCAAGGTGAAACTGAGTTATTATTGACATATTGAAACGTTGAACTTTGACACCATGCCACTAACACAGTGTTCGATCAAAACTCACAATATCCAAAGCAAATAACAATAACTTTTCTGTTGCTACCAGGGGGCTATGGATGTAGGCGTCGCCAGTCCGGGTCTTCTCATACATGTCCAGTTTGGAGTCATTTGGACCATGTACGCCTGAGATACAACGGCCTTGTGTTCTGATGGTGCTTCATCACAATTTTAAGTGATGCGACCATCTTTTCGTGTGACGAAAACCAACAATTCCGGTAAGCTTCAAACTCCAACTTGTTAAGATGACCCTCAACGAATTTCAAGTTGATCTGCTGAAGGCTCTAGATAGAAGTATGTTAAAATACACAATGTGTAAAACGACCAAAATGGCCACAAAATCCAAAATGGCCGACTTCCTGTTGCCTTAACTTTTTTTCCTTCTGGTCATGATATGATTTTTTTATATACAGTCTATGTTCATGATACAGGGTATACCGAATTTTTTTGAAGATCGGTTTAACCAGATGGAATTGCTGCGTTTAAGGGGGTGGCCATTTTGCCACAACCATTTCCAATAACTCCAGAACAGTTAAGTTACATTTTCATCAGGTCTGATGGGGCCGCAAAGTTTGGTGAGTTTTCAGGTTTGTCGGTGCTCGGGCCCTGAGAAGACATGGATATAAAATAGTGTTTAGTGGTGAAACGTGAAGATACAGTCAGGAGCGAGCTCATAGGTTGAAAGAGAAACCGAGGACACAGTGACATGATGGATCCGATCGATCCTGCAGCACGATATTAGAAGGCCTTGGACGCCATCTGGTGGAAAGATAAGGCATTACACATAGTGTGATATATTTGTACGTTGAATATGATCCAAACACACACACTAACAAAACTACACACACACTAACAAACACGCACACACACACGAACACATGCACGTGGCTGCAGGTTGAATTGTTCTTGTTCATGTCGCGTCAGGTTACTGATCCACTGTCCTCAACGCATCGGTCAAGTGTGTTGGATTTGAAATCCCCCCTGCGTGGCGTCCTGTTTCTCCTGGGTACAGTCGTCATGGCAACTATAAACATCATGGGGGAGCATGCGTGGTTGTTATGGAAACTTCCTGCGGGTACATGAAGGAAGCAAGGACCGAGGGGAATGGACAGAGTGGACAGGTCTCTGCATAGGGAATTGACACCATTAGGTTTGTATATCAGTCAGTATTTCATGTGAACTATCAGCTGCATTATTGCTTGTATTCCTGATCACTGTTTTAGATAGAGAAATTATCAAATCAGCTTCATTTTTGTGTATGTACGTGCACTGCCTGCTCGTGTGAGTGCGTGCACGCATCTGTGCGCATGGGTATGTGTGTAGAAGTCGCTATAGTGTGACAGTCAGCTCTGTTCAGATTTAGAGACTTGCTTGACTCTACTGATATACTTCCTCTGTTGTGACAAAATAGGCTCCACCTTAACTTTCTATCTATATATCTATCTCTCTCTCTCTCTATCTCTCTCTCTATCTATCTATCTATCTATCTATCTATCTATCTATCTATCTATCTATCTATCTATCTATCTATCTATCTATCTATCTATCTATCTATCTATCTATCTATCTATCTATCTATCTATCTATCTATCTATCTATCTATCTACATTCATATATTTATTTAAATGTTTTTTATCAGTCTTACAGTCCAGTGTGGTTCCAGTGGAGGGGAGGTC
Organism: Limanda limanda; assembly: GCF_963576545.1. Classification (NCBI taxonomy): domain Eukaryota; kingdom Metazoa; phylum Chordata; class Actinopteri; order Pleuronectiformes; family Pleuronectidae; genus Limanda; species Limanda limanda. Next base: position 10,835,757 of record NC_083639.1, read on the forward strand.
ACGCCGCAGTGTTCCCATACTGCCTCCGATCGGACTTGACAGGGTGAAAAGCGCTAAGGCCATGGCTGAGAAAGCAGTCAAGGTGATTGTAATTACAAATCAGATTTCACTCTAAATATTTGTCCCTTTTCTTCTTGGGATTTAATCCACACGCCTCTTAAATTTCCCATTCCACTAGTTGAGAAAAGTGTTTTCGGTGGACGGGCCCTATCCTGTGATCCGTGCTGCCTTATGGGCCAGAGGGTGGGTGGAGTGTGGTCTGCCCCCTCAAGTTCAGAGAGCATCTCATTGCCATGGCGATGAGGAGGATGACGGAGATGATGCTGATGCCAATGCTGATGTTACTGGTGAGACATTGAGATTAGGAGAAAGACAGTTTCTGGATCGAGCACACATAGCAAATGATAAAGCCTCTAATTAGCAAAAAATGTTATCCATACACACACACACACACACACACACACACACACACACACACACACACACTTTTTTGCTTATCTGTTTTCAGAGAGAGTTGATGGAGGGGAGAAAGAGGAGAACCTTGATGACACGCATGGCCTCATGGTAAGAGTCAAACAAACTGCTTGACACTGACATTGCACCACTGAAAGCAGTCGAAAATGCGTTACATTACTAAGTCCATGTAACTTATCCTAGTCTCGCCTGGCCCGAAACGAAACCGCACATTTCTACTGGACGACACGACGGGATTGCAACGGCCGCCGCTCCCTGCGGAACGACCAAATGACCAATCACTTTGCAAATTCGGGAACTTTCACCACGAAGGTCTCATTCCTCAAGAGTTTCTAATGATTTACGGACAAAAATACAAAGTTACTCGACTTTTCGCCAGTTAACTTGTTCTGCTCGTCTGCTCCAATGTGTATAATTCTGTTTCTTTCAGGTGGGGCTGTGTCTGAACCTGCGAAGCCTTCAGTGGTTTGATAAAGCAGATCCTGATACCTTCTTTCCAAGATGCTACATGCTTGGATCAGAGGATGAAAAGCATGCATTTATAGGTTAGCTTCATGATATCCATTAATATGAAGCCAAAAAGGCCTTTTGTGTGTTTCGGTGTACATGGAATATGGAAAAATCCTTTTTACATAACTGATGAATGGAATAGCATGTGTAAATGTCCCTGCATGTCCCATCTGTCTCTCGCTCTGTGCTGTGAAAACCAAGAGGACTTTAGGAGGACAGCCTGCACCAGTTTGCTGCAGCATGTGGTTGAAACAAGGAGAGCAGAGGTCCTGGAACAAAAAGCCAGAAACAGCATCTCTGAAAGTAAAACGAATAAAAGAACAGGTGAAACTTCATGATATGAAATGCAGGACAAGGATAATGTATCAAATCATTCTTACTTTCTCAAGAGTCAGATGACGTGGAGCATCCATCTGTGGGTCCAGAAACGATCCACACAGCCTTACACGTGTGTGAAGAGTTTCTCAGTGTTTTAGAGCACGGCGACATTGATGAGACAACACCCCCGGCAGTGGAGGAGCAGCAGTGGGCAGAGTTCCTGCAAGACTACTACATGGTTGTGCAGTGAGTTTGTTTTTTTTCTCAGAGCCTCTAGTGTTCGCTGGCAAAAATACAGGAAAAGACAGTACGACTTTATGAATCCTGAAGGCAATTTGGTGTAGGGCAACTAAAAGAAGACCAAAAAACAAGATACAGACATGCACTGATAAATCTATTAAGATAATACCACACTGTAAAATAGCTGCTCATTTGAGTTCAGCTATATAATTGGTTTAAATATACCAAAAGTTATAATAAATAAAAAGCTTCAAACTGCAGATTAGCATTTAAGAGCGTGAGCAGTTCATATCAGAGTAAATGTATGTGTAGCACAGTAAATCTAAACATGATATGTGTGTGAGTTCTTATCAGGTGAGGTACAGTTGATGTCCTAGAGTTCATGTTAGGACTCAGGTTGGGGTTAAATATAGAGTCAAAGTTACATGGTACAGTATGTTCCAGTTCCATACTGGTGGGTACATACCTCCATCAAGGCCCAACAGTCCCCTTATGAAACCACATTTAGATTCACTAGATCAAGATTTTTTTTTTAAAGCTGCACCAGATTTCCAACAGTTATAAATATCTGTCCCTCAAACTTGCCTGATTCCTTTTATCAAGATCCACTTGTTATTATCTGACAAATCAAGGAAACTGTTGAAAAACGCCTCCAATCTTGCAATGTTAAAGAAAGTTAAAAAACAATCCACTTTCTGATCTGGATCCGCTCCTATATTGAATGAGTTCTTCCCTGACCCACATCCTTCCTACAAACATCATACAAACCAAGAAAGTAAAGTAAAAGTACAGTAAAATAAAACGAAAATAATACCATTGAATGAATCTATAAGTTAATAAAGTCCATCTGCACTTCTAATAAAATGTTTGTGTGCAGTGAAGGTGCACTGATCAGGGATAGCTGTGTGTTTGTGGAGCTCTGCCAGGCCATGTTGACCCGTCTGCAGGCGGCTTGTCCTCAGCTCGACACGGACGGACAAAAAAACATCTGGATCATCAAACCAGGAGCCATGTCAAGAGGACGAGGTGAGGCTCTCTGTCTCACCAGCATAACATAGAGTCACACAGTGATGATAAAATTGAATCATGTACTTCTGCTTCATTAAGGTGGCACAATACTTAAATGTTGAAAATAACAATTCTTACTGTCTTTCTTATTAATGTTACGGAAAGGGACATGTAGACGTTACTATTGGAACAAAGGGGATGATAAGGATGAAATGAAAATAAGATTAGGGAAAACTGGCCTGCAATTCTATACACAACCACAATACTGGTAGTTAGATTTAAAGGCCATTTGTTTTTGTGGCTTTCTTTTTCTTGTCCATGTTATATACCAACCACCACCATCCAGGCATTACGTGTAAGAACCGGCTAGAGGAGATTTTGGCCCACGTGGACACAAACAAAGTCTTTACCAGGGAGAGTAAGTGGGTGGTGCAGAAATACCTGGAGCGTCCTCTGCTGGTCCACGGCACCAAATTCGACCTCCGCCAGTGGTTCCTGGTGACCGACTGGAACCCTCTGACCATATGGTTCTACAGAGAGTGCTACCTGCGGTTCTCAACTCAGCCCTACACAACAGACACTCTGGACAGGTCAGACAGGGTCGCACAAACGAGATGAAACAATCATATACTTGTAGTTTGGCTAAATGTAGCTGGAGGTACTTTCAGGGACAAACCTTATTCAATTTCCTCAGCTCAATCCACCTGTGCAACAACGCGATCCAGAGGCACTTCAAGCCATCTCCTGATCGCCATCCAGGCGTGCCCCCGGACAACATGTGGTCCTGCTCCCAGTTTAAGGCTTTTCTGCAGCAGCAGGGCTGTGAGGAGCATTGGGAGATGGTGGTAGTCCCCGGCATGCAGCAGGCAGTGATCCATGCCATGCAGACTGCCCAGGACCTGGTGGAGCCCCGCAAGGCCAGCTTTGAGCTGTACGGAGCCGACTTCATGTTGAGCCAAGATCTGAGGCCGTGGCTCCTGGAGATCAATGCCAGTCCGACCATGTCCTGTTCCACTGCTGTGACCGCCCGCCTCTGCCCCGCGGTGCAGCTGGACACACTGAGGGTCGTGCTGGACTGGCGCTCTGATTCCAGTGCTTACACAGGGGGCTTCAAGCTAATCTACAAACAGGTGGGAAAACTGTAAATGTTAAAGCGATGGTTGGGGAGTAATAGGTGCCATACCGAGATAATGTATCTGTTTGAATCTTTCTCGCCCCTTCCAGGCTACAATAGATGTTCCTCAATATGTGGGCATGAACCTCCTGGTGGAAGGAACCGCAGTTACGAAACTCAGACCTGTCCTAAAGAGGCAATCTATTATTTCTATTGCACCTCTCTCTACCCAGCCCTCGTCGGACAACTCATCTCCAGAGGAGGCTGAAACATCACATAGTAATCCATCACCTCATAAGCCCCACATGATTTCAGCTTCTCGCCGTTCAGACAAAGAGAACAGCTCGGTTGAAGAGAAAAAGAGGCAGCTGACGTCAGAATCCCCAAACAGAGTATGTGAGGCGAGAACACACATTCAGAATACCCAGAATGCCTCCTGTGTTCGCAGGAACTGCCAAAGCCTGGGGTCTGAACAGCCTTTAACGGGACACACCAAACGTCAGAGGAAAGTGCAACGTTTGAGTTTGCGTCTTCCTTCGAATGGTCCAACTCTTGTCCCACGGACTCTCTCTATTTCGCTGAGCCCTTCTCACCACAAGGTGCATCGTAAATCTCAGCCCACTCGAGGCCACGTATCACGCATCTCTAGATCCTTCCTTCCCCAGACAGCTATGGAGCCCCAGCACCAGGCGTCCACCCGGGTCTTACCATCACTCCAGGGTCCTCTCCCTTGCCTGCAGGCCTTCAGCTTGCGACCGAACATTGTGGCAGGAGCTGTTGGCTTTCATAATACAAATTCCAGCATCCACAGGCATCACGTATTACTCCGTCCTCAAAGACAAACCAAGACCAAATATATAAGAGACTGTGGAGGGAAACAATAACACTAATGCTGCTATGAAGAGCAATGATGATGAACATAATTACTAATTGTATTTCTTTTATATATGAATTTACTCCTGATAAATATTGTGTTACTTTCTGGTATCAGGGATTTAACATTAGAGCGTCTATATGTTTATAATTTGTATGTGGTCATAGCATTAATCCTCATGGTGTAAGATTCTACCTGTTGAGGGGAGCACCTTGAAAAAAATGGATTTTAAAATGCAACATCAAGATAAATATGATAAATTGTTACACATACATTATTCTTGAGCAATGTCTTATTTTTAATGGCTGCAGGTTGAAATTTTAATTATCATTATGGTGAGATATATTTTATCAATATGATACTAAGAACTATGTTTTGGCCCACTCAATATACTCATGATGTTATGTGGAATTGTTACACAAAATACCTTCATGGGAGGAATTTATTTTATTACCAAATTACATTTATAAACAAGTTACATTTTGATGTCAAACCATCATCAAAAGGGTGTGAAATACGGGCTGTCATGGTTAGGATTGTGGTCTTGACAACTGATCATCCAAAACACGCATTAGAACAGTCATCAATACACTTCTAGGGCGCCTTGTTAGCCCCGCCCACTGAGCCTGAAGTTGATCGGGTCAGTTGTTGAGAGTCAATGAAACTGGTCTCCAAAGAGGTACATATTAAAAAGACATGGATAGTAGTATTAGGTGTAGGTATTACATGTCTCCAGCAGGTGGCAGTAAATTCTCAATAATCCAGTCGTATGTTTATGTTAAAGCCTTGACGGAAGAGAGAAGAAAAGGTCTTTGATCTTTATTTAGAATTTGTTTTTTCAACATTTATCAGATATTTCGCACCTTTTCGTAAACACAAAGTCCAAATAAAGATAATAAGAAAGAATAATCCTTACAATTTCAATAGGGTCTCACCAGACACCTTTGATGTCTGTGCTCGGGCCCTAATAAAGTATCTTGTCAACTTAAAAATCTTTGCCTTCACAGTCAGATCATGAAAAAGTCGCCATTTGATTGATCAACAGACCTTTCCAGACACCAGAATGAATGTAACTGCCACATGTTTGACCAAATAGATTTTAAAGAATTTTAATCACTGGGAATCTGCCTGAATGAGGTGTGTGGCTAAAATGAGCAGAATGGTAGTTGGTTGTGTGCATATCCCCATCAGGCCCAACAGTCCCGTTATTAAACCACAAATATAAATTCATTAGAACCACATTGTTCACACTCATAAATATATAAAAATATTGAAAAACGCAAAAGAAAAGAAAGTTAAACAAAATCCTGGATATTCCCCCAGATCCAGACCACACCAAAACTTAATGGGTTCTTCCTGGGGTCAAGCCCCACCCCTCCACAAAATTACATAGAAATCGGATGCGAGTTGTTTTTGTGTTATCCTGCTAACTAACAGTCACACAAATAAACTAAAGCAGACAAAAACATAACCTGGAGGTAATAAACCTAAGGATTCCCGCCAGATTGACAGAAAAGAAAAGATGAGGAGGGAAAGGCGGGTGTGACGTGCAGCAAACTAGAGATGTTGTTAGATGGTGTTTATCTTCACCTTGTGTCTTTCAGGACACAAGCACTGAGAGATCTAAACGGCATTATTCAACTATAATAAACAATTAAACTGGCAGAGATAATAGGTACGTTACACCACTAAAAATCAGCTTGCAAATCTAATCTCATGACAGCAATAAAAACATGCAACCATCTTCAATAAGAGACTGTGCTTAGAAGGAGCCAATGACATTTAGAGTGCAGGCCACGGCCTCAGTCTGTGGTTAGCAGCAACTAACCTAATATGTAACAGGACAACATTCATACAGCTCAGAGACAACAACAATGATATGTGCTTGAAGAGTTTATGATGTTGAGCAGCAGATGCTGGTGTTGAAATGCAACTGTGTTGATATTTGCAACAGGAGATGAGGCTATATCTGTACACCCTCTGACAGCTGAGAAATATGATTGCACAACACAGGTCGTGGTGATATGTAGCGTACGTGCTTTTGATCTACTGTCTGCAGCATGTAGAGGGAAGAGCAGGGATCCCTTCTGGGGTTTTGACCTGCTAATATAGGAATCATGGGAAAATTCTCCCTGTCATGCAGATGGATCCTGATTATTTCCTCAGGAGATTAATTGAAACTGTTTACATTCATGTGTTTACTTGTTTTAGCGGACACAGACGGTTCAGCAGCAGGAGGGCCGGGCTGCAGCTCCGCCATTACGTAAGGTCTCCCTGTGACATGCATGTTTTGGTGCCGCAGAAGAACAAAATCTGGACCGATTTAATTTCATTCCAGCCTGGCTGTTTTCTCTCTCTCTCACACACAAAGACACACGTTTGTACTTTTATCCTAGTTAGGACATGCATTATCCATTCCCTAGCCCCTTGCCCTAACTTTAACCATCCAAAGTAAATGCTCACCCTAACCTCATTTTAACCCTAACCCTAAAACAAAGTCTTAACCCTCAAGCAGCCCTTTGAAAAAATGAGGACGGGTCTAAATGTCCTCACCCTGTAGGGTCTATGCATAAAATGGTCCTGACAAAGATAAAACTACAGGAACACAAGCAGTCGGGTCTCCATGACTTCAGTGGACATTACATGGACTTGTAAAGATACTCCTTTAAACATGTCTTCACCTTAAAATGTAATGATTTACATTATGGGAACTTGCTTTTTTGTCCCCTTAAGGAAGACAAGTCCCCATAGTGTGACTGAGTCAACAGATTTAGTTCCTTATTGCACGAGTAATACCTGGACCACTCACACATGCACAGTTTCCTTTCATCCACAGAGTCAGAGCAAATTTCCACGGGAAAAAAAATACTTTATTAATACACTTATATAATGTATATCAACATTTATAGACAAAATATGTACATCAAACATCTTTCGTGTAGGTCCCAAAATATAATATCTCAAGTACCTCTTTCTATAGAAAACTAGTCCTCTGGTAAAACGTGTACATTCACTTCTCTCCTCCTCACTCATTTGGACTCCAGTATTCATACTATGCAGTACAGAGAATGAACATCTGAGATTTATCAGCTTTTTCACAAGTAAAAGGCAACAGCAAGAACAAACACCAGGTTTGACTTGAGCAGAAACAGATGTCGAGTACGCAGACCTGGTCCAGCACAGTGCTACAGTATGTACACAGCTTCTGAGTACACCACGTACAATTGTCCCCACTCTGCTCCTCCCTCCCTCCTGTCTGACAAGAGTGCGAGAACAGGTATCGAAAAAACAGAAATGTACATGAAGTATATGAACAATAATTACAGAAACTCCATCTCAACGGTCTGTTTGTCGATGAAAAAACAAGTCGGCTCATTCGGTGTGGTCACGTGGCGTCCATCCCTTCATCCGTGAAGTGGGTCGTCTGTACACACGGGAGGAAACCCCTCGGATGGACGACACCATCTCGCCACAATGTGTGGTACAAAGGGCTTTTTCCTCTATGATAACGGTGACTTACAGGACACAGGCGACAAACTTTGGGTGCTGTTTTGGTGCAATGATTTCTAGATGGCATGTATCGCAACGGCTACAAGTGAAATGCATCAGTGTCATCAGCATTTGTACTTCTAACAGCAGCATCTAAAACATTTCTCTCTTTACATTCAACCAAGTGTGTGAGTTTGTGTGTGTGTGTGCAGGGCAGGTCCAGTTTATATGATACATTTGCACTGAGTTATATCACTGAGCATTTAACATTCAACCAGAGCTCTGCGTCCTCCATGTGTGGACGGATGCAGCTCCGCCCTCCACCTCTTCTTGATCCTTTCAAAAGGTCCTCTCGTTTGCTGTCTGGCCTCCGGGCTGAGGAGCGGAGGGGAGGAATGAGGATGGATTGGATTATGGAACAGCTCAGTTTCCCTCTGCTTCCGACTACTGTCTCTGCTCCAGGGTTTCTCAGTCTTTGGTTTCCAGGTTGAGGGGTGGCACCTGCTTTAACGCCTGAAGCAGGGCAGGGGAGTCCATGGGGGTCTGAGATATGGCTGGGGCTGGAGAGCCTCCCCTGGGAGACATCACTAGCTGAGGTGGTGACAGTCTTTCGCTGGACATGGCTGGTGCGGCGCCTCCCACGCCAGGGTAGAGCATGGGCACGGCCCCGGGGTACCAGCACTTCTCCAGCATGGGCAGGTAGGCTGCGGCGGAGGGTGGAATGAGGTAGAAAGGCATGCAGAGGGGATGTGGATGGGGTGGTGGATGGTTGGGGGATACGCTCATGTAGCTACTGTAGCCACTTGAGGACGATGAGGTTGTAGACTCCCCACCCGAGAGCAGCTCGTCTTCCGATGACTCCACCCGGGGCCGCTTGTGACGCGGCTCGTCCTCCTCCTGCTTGATGCCGGAGCTCTGCCTCTCGGCCAGCGCTCGCTTCAGCTGGCTCTCGTGGCCGTAGTTCTTCTCCAGCTCTCCCCCATAGCCGCTGTCTGTGTCTGTGTCGCTGCCGCTCTGCTCGCTGCTGGTGGGAGCGTACGCTCGCTGGATGACAGGCACACAGTTCCTCCCGTAGCCCTCGCTGGGTTTGGGCGGTAAGCTGGCGTGCATCTCCTTGTGAGGTTGGTGCTGGTGGTAGGTGGGGATCTCCTCGCGTCGGGGGCTGACGGGGGTCCGGGGTCCGCTCGGACCTTGCAGCACCTCTGCAGCCAACTTGTGAAGATGATTGATCACGTGAGATGGCGTGAAGTCTCCATCGGTCTCGTGGTTGGCTAGAAACTGAAGAATCTCCTTGGCGCACATGTGGAAACCAGAGCAGAACATCTCCTCTGACTTCTCCTGGCTGACAGAAGGCTGCTCTGTAAACACAGAAAGGAAAAACCACACGGTGAGAAACTCTGCAACTTGACATTTGCTGTTTTTTTTGGGTTGTGTCCAACAGCTATGGCTTTATCTGAAGTTACTTGTTTGCCTTCAACTCCGGCATGTTCCTTTCATTGTGTGTTCTGCAAAAACGTCTTGTTCTATATGCATATTTGCGTGTGTTTGTGATCCGCCACTCACCGATTTGCATGCCACTCTGCAGAGCCAGGATCTTCTGCTGCTGCTGCTCCAGCAGAGACGTGAGTGCTTTCACATGCTTGAGCGTGAGCTCCAGAACCACGGCCTTCTCCAGATGTCCCAGAGTCTGCAGGAGACACACACACAGTCAGCACATGCTCACGCTTTACACAACACACAGCGACCAATGCATTTACACCCTTCTTCTGCACGATCTCTAATATTATCATGAACAGCAGAAGCAAAAATTACAATTACAATAGGTTTGTAACGATAAAGAATAATATACATTTCATAACTAAACGTTACTTTTTTTGGATTGATTTTTTATTTTTGTCAGGAGTCACCCTGCACTGATGACGCACAGAGGATGCAATGCCCCTGACCAGCCGCTCGGTGGTGCATGCCCCACAGTGCAAGTGCATCCCATCAACCCTCCCCAGCTCCGGCGTGAACTCACCGTGAGCTTCAGGTGCTCCGGTAACAAATCTTTCAGCTGTGCGATGCACTCGTTTATCCGATCCCGTCTCTTCTTCTCGATGAGTCTGTGCGGCAGCTTGTAGGTTTCCTGCGGGGAACAGACAGCTTGGTTAGGAGGGGACATTCAGCTGATCAGCCGCCAGCTGCTCCTGGTCAGAGGCAGGCGTGAGGGAGGGAGGTCTCCAGCAGTTATGTCATAGCAGGAATGAGGTCAGCCGTTTATGGGAATAGACAGGACTTCTTCTAGCAGTCAGTTCAATAAAAGGTTCAATAAAAAGCGCAGCAGTTATCGATTCACTCATTAAGTTTGGGCAATAAAAAAGATCAACACGAACCTTGCTATCCTCTCCTCTCTTCATCCCCCGCCGGGGTTTATAAACATACATCGGGAAGTCCATCCTGAGGGAGAGAAGGAGAACAGGTCAGCATGAGACGTGCGCGCATGGCTGGGCTCAGTGTTTGAGACACATTGGATATTCAACAATACAAAAAAAAAATCCAAAAATGTTTAAAGTGAGACTTACCCCTGCATGTCTGACAGCTCAGCCTGGTGTTTGGACAGAGGAGGTGGCTGCGCGCTTGGAATTCGCTCCATTCTGGTTTTTTTTACTCCCAATTACGCACAGCAGGCAACGCTTCTTCTCCAACACAAGGATTGAAGTTGCAATAACTCAACAAGAGTCTAAACTCGTGTGGATGTTGTTCTGCGTGTGTGTGTGTGTGTGGGGGGGGGAAATCTTCCTCTCTGAAGTTTGAGTCCTGGCGGTGCAGGAGCAAGGCAGCCGTGTTGGTGGCGCGTCGGGAGAGTGGGGGAGGACGGAGCGACGAGTTAAATAAACCCTCTGACTCCGCAGCCTGACCTGCCTCCGTCACATGGGGGTCACGTGTTCCCCGGCGCTGTGTCCTCGGCGGAGGGACCGCCCACTTGTCTGCCGATAACGAGCCTCAGTGGGCGGAAGGGCTGCCTACGTCACCGGGGAGGGAGGGCGCGCGTCGGGTCCCGTGTACCACCATGCTGGAGCGGATGGAAACAAGCGCCCCCCCCACCGTGCGCCACGGCGCGGGGAACGTGCAGCCACCTGAGCCTGGTGGTGACGAGAGCTGAAGGCTGGGATGGGGAATATCTACTGCTGAGGAAAACATGTGTAATAATAACACAATTAAAACCTTTGAACCTGCGGGATTATTAGGCTGCACAGTCTAGGATTGGCACTGGAGTTGCTTTTTAGTGTTTATAGAGTGTTTATAAAGGGTGTTTATGTTTGTTATGTGCAGGTTGGTACGTTTTAGATACATAAGCTCGTCACTAAGAGGAAAACATCATGCAGCTGCTTTTATATTTACAGTTTCATATTAAAAGTGCACCAACAGTGCCAAATTAGTCCAAATGAAACAAATATTATCTAAATATAGTTCATTTACATCTTGTTTATAATAATAACAAAAACAACAACAACAACATCGACAATGATGATGAGGATGATAACAGTATTCTATTCTATTATACAGATTCAAATGTCTGCAGCGTGCAGGTCCACTGGCCCCAGTATAAACAGTGCTGCCCCAGCGGGAGGACCACGTGCACGTGTGCGTGGATGCCTGTATGGAGCCCGCGCTCGTCGTGAGGAGGCGGGGCCTGTCACGTGGATCTCCTCATGGCCCCGGGAGCCCGCTGAGCGCACAGGGCACATCCAGCACATCCAGCACATCCATCCAGCTCAGCCTGCACACGGAGGCTGCACCTGTCTGCTGCAGGGCCACGACCACAGATCACAACAGTGCACCAGACTGAAAGCAGACTTACAGGAAACATGTGCCCTGGTGCAATAACAGCTGTTTTAAAATGTCCTTTGTATTGATGGTGATTCATCTAATCTTAATATAATATAAAATAACAGTAAATCAATGTAAAAGCTCAAATAAGAGCACAAAGACTTGGAATCCCACATACTTATTTATCTCATATGGGGTTTAAACCCTATTGTATACAGCTCAGTGATAATATATCGATCACAGTGGAAATTATGATGTGATGAGAGAAAATCTGTAACACACTTTTCCTATTCAGCCTCATGATCCTCAGGACTTTCATATGGAAATCCCTTTCATCAAAATCCCTCCAATCACATAAAGTTTGGTTTGAGATACTTATGTGAAGGCTTATTCAGATTTATTTGATTTTCAGGATACAAACACAAAATACACTCTCACAGTGATTAGCAATTGCATTGGACACAATTTGTATGTATCTTTTTTTTAATGTATTTATAATCATAGTTAGGTTTGCTGTACTCTAAAGATACTTTTTTGTTTTGTTTAAAATTACGATTTTGATGTTGTTTCTATCCATGTTAATTCTTCATTTGGATTCTCAATCTCTCTCTGATAAAAAATAAGGTCAGAAGATAGCAGCTGTCACACTTACTTGTATGACCTCAGATTACATCAACCTTGAAACTCAGACATTCCAGACACAAATAGTAAGAAAACCTGATTAAAATAACTTGTGTTAAGAACACTGGTCAATGTTATAACTGTGGTCATTCCTCCTGAAAGCTTCAAAAGGTTCACTTCATTCGCCTTAAGTGAAAGGAGGAAATTCCTCGAGTAGTAAATTTAATAGAAGTGGCGACAAGAGACAATTTACGAGATGACCATAACAGACGTCACAGTGGTTTAGATTTTATTAAATAACCACAATGATGGAAAGCCCCATAATGGGGGCAAATTAACTTTGATTATACTAAATTAGATTAGATTTTTTAATTCCCTGACAAGTCCCCTCAGTTTAGTTGTAGATCATATAGCTTCACGCAGAACATAGAGGAAAAAACATTTTAAACATTTGAGACAGAATTCTTGGCTAATTGAATAATGTGCATTGAATTAAAATTGAAATCTGAAATGTAATTGTCAAAATGACTTCCTATTTATTAATCTGACTGCTGCACTTTAGATAAATGGCTTCCAAACTTTAATAAGTTACACAGGTAACAGGATATGCACATAGATATGAACATGACCTCAATGTGATGATTTAGAAAAATGCCACCATTCAAATTATCTTATTTTCTCATCTGCTCATGGTCCAATGCTGTTAAACACTCACAGTCATATAGTCGTTTTTACACACTTGTTTATTAAAATATATACTCCAAGTACACACACACACACACACACACACACACACACACACACACACACACACACACACACACACACACACACACACACACACACACACACACACACACACACACACACACACACACACACACACACACACACACACACACACACACACACACACGTGGTTCTTTTACAGAGTGACCAACTGAAAAGTAACAATTGTGTGTGCTACAGAAAACATCAGTGCTTCAGGACTAAATGAAATAAAGGAGGAGTAAATAATTTAGTGCACAAAAGAATAATAATCAACCTAATTCATCATTGGCTCCCAAAAATCCTTTATGTTTGGTTCTATGCTTCTACTGTGACTCCAACGGCATTGACCTGCAGTCACATGACCCTCTCCTTCCCTCCAGTATGCTCATATAGGTCATTATTCAAAAATCATAGTTAAAAAAATAGTGTCCTGGAAAAAGTAGAACGTTCATTTGAGATTATAGAAATATTACGAAAGTAAATTGTTGTCTTCATGAACTAGCAACGCTGTAGAAACATTGGAAAATAATTTGAATTCTTCAGTTTGTACAGAGGAGTTGCCTCCTTATTCTAAATATATGATGGTATAATTTCATTTATTTAGTTAGATTTTGCATATTATTAAGGTTTTCTTCTGCTGTCAGCCCCCCCCAAAAACATCTCCAAAAATGTGTTGTGGAGTTCAAACAAACCGTCAAATCCACGTGACCTGAGTTTGGTGGTGCGACACTGAGGATTGCAACCTCAACACAAGGCCACTCGAGAGGAAGACTCCCTCAGGAACAATGGCTGGACTTTGGCATGCAGTCAGTGTGGTACAACGCAGAAGGCATCCGGGGTAGGAAAGCTCAAGTCAGTGTTTTCATCTCCTAAAACCTACAAGACCGGCTTCTCGGGTCCCAAGGCACATGGTGCACATACTCCACCCACACATCTGCCCTTGAGGCCACGAGTAACATACTCAGATAACTTTCACTTCATAGACATTCAGAAACACTTACTGTAGGAATGTCTGCCGAAGCATACAGTCGGACATAAATACATACAGTGCTGGAGAAGGACAAATCTTTTGGCATTCTCCATTTTTGCACTTGGCACCCAATCAGGAGCACTCAGGCACTAGTGACCCCCGGGGAATCCTCAGGCAGGCTGCTGGGGGTTGAGGTTCATGTGGGGGGGATGCCCCAGGAGGCCGATTCTTTGCTTCTGCTTCCTCTGCTCCGTCATCTGTGAGGAAACAGAGATCTTTTTATACCCCATGGAGTTTTTAAACCAATAGTATTGCTAAAATCTAATTGTAAGTGGTGGTATTGTATTGACTCAAAAGAGTATACGCATGCACTCGCTATCCAGCTGTGGCAATGGAGGAATGAAATACTGAGCCAACACGGGTAAGGAAAAAGTAGACCTGGATGTAAACAAGGCATGACTTAAAATAGATGAAAACTAGTGTGTAAAATGACCAATTGTTTACACGTGTGCACTTCTTTTAACTCCAGGAAGTTACGGTGCCAGACCAGAGCAATATTATGACTCACAACTGCCATAAACAGCCCATGAAAACTGGAGGATAGGAGAGCTGTCCTTCACAAATGGAGGCAGAAGAATAAGAAACTACAATGACACTCAGTGGACCTCCACCAAGGCTCAACGTTTCCCTAATGAAACTACATTTAAATTCAGTAGATCCAGTTTTTTATTTGGATCTGCAATAAATTGCACACTCATAAATATCAGTCCTCCATGATCAATGAATCATTGTCTGAGAAGTCAATGGAAATGGAAATGGAAAAGGAAAAGCAATGTTAAAGAAAATCTGGATCCGGCCCCTGATCCGGATCTGTTGATTAGGTGGGTGATTCCTTGGCTCAGTCCCCACCCCTCAACAAAATTTCATGGAAATCAGTTTAGTTGTTGCACAATCCCGCTAACAAACAAACGCAGATGGAAGCCCAACGTCCTTGGCGGAGGCCATCAAAGGATATGTTCTACAAAAGTGAAGCGAGTGCACGTTGTACCTGCTCCTTGAGCTCAGTCAGCTGTCCGGACAGGTTGCCCACCAGCCTCATGGTCGACTCCAGCTTCTCCTGCAGGTTCCTGATTTCGTTCTGCTCGCCCTCCGCGTCGCTGCTCACCAGCGACATGGCGCGCATCCGTGGAAACCAGTCCAGGTTGTGCTCCTGTGGTCGACCAAGAACATCATCCTCTGACTCATTTTTGAAAACTTTTATAATAGATTTACTAGAGGTTAATAAACTTGATCCTAACAGGGAGGTTTTAATGTTTGGCAATACTGTGATTAATTGTTAAGTCTATGTGACACTCGTCTATAATCTGTTTTTCAAAGGAACAAGCTTAGATGGCATTATTGCTGCACAACAAGAACAAAAACAGACCAAAATAGAAAAACCCTGTGAACGGACAAGTTATTTCTTAGCGTGCTTTAACCTGTTTAGTTGGAGTACGTGACTGCAGCCCGTGTCTCGTTTCACTGACTTCCTGTTTATCTGTTTGTACCACTGAATGTGCATGACTGGTATGACTGTCAGATGAAATCAGAATAGAGGAACAGATTACTAATGTGTGTGCGACTGGTTCAGTACCCGAGGCTGATGAAGCTGCGTAAACTGATGAACTCTGCTCGATCACAGCTAACATGTTACAATGTGAACAAGTAAAGTAAATGGGAAATGATGAACGTTAAGAACAAGAGAGAACAAGTCATTGAGCAGTGAAGTAACTTTCTCTGAACAATACATTTCCCTTATATTCCACTTACACATCAGCAGCTCAGCGATGTCATGCACCGTGACATCGCTGAGCTGCTGATGCGTTCTCCAGACGTGTGCGCTTGTCTTCAGGGCGTGGCCGTGCGTGTTGTTTACCTTGATCATCTCAGCCACGTAGCTCTCAGGGCCCGTGTACTCAGTGGAGTCTTTCACTTTCACCAGCACAATAAAGAACAGGTAGTGCCACATGTTGTGCTCCTCTTTGATGTGCTCCTCGAAGGTCACCGTTTTGTTGTCAAACTTGTCCCGCTCCAGACCTGGATTCATAAAAAGAAGAGGAAGTTGGCTTTTATTTGACCTGTTTCACACAACAGTTTTGCATCAAGGGGCTTTTGGGGAAACATTTCAACTAGAAAACTGAAACTTGTCTTCGGAGGAAGCGAAAACATCCCTTTGAACGAATTAATGAATGCAAAAGTGGGGATATAATGGGAAATAGATCACTAAGTTAGATAGGCTTAATTTGTTTATTCAGGAAAGATCATAAACTCAGGCCAGGAATGAGTGTTTCTGGAAACCAGGCCTGCCCAGTTCAGAGCTGGTATGGAGGACTGATCTGTCCTGTGGTCTCATTTGAAGTTATTGCATTATAACAGTACTAATTGGTTAATTATAGAAAAAAATAAAAACAAGTAATGCTGTTTGACATCCACAATGCAATGAAATCAGATGATATTGTGCTCAGAAAGCCAAGAATAATGCCTAATCTCCTTTCTCCTAAAATTGTTCTTCCTTGGCCCATATCCCACACTTACACCAATCTTCGATAAACTTAGTTCAGTAGTTTAACAGACGGACAAACAGCAGTGAAAACACAACCTCCTTGTGGTATATTAGCACCAAATACAGACAAGAGTCACTTCCCCTATAGGAGAGGCGATCAGACGAGTGTTGCTCATGATGTGGGGGTGAAACAGCACATTTGTTTGACGTTGCATCACAGACAGTGGTGGGGAATTTTTTAGGTGGATTTCCAAAGTAAAATAATGCTTAATGTGGCCTGACCGCTACCGTTCAGAAACTGGAGAAGTGTTTGCTTTACACATTGAAAGTGAAGTCTACAGGCATATAAAGTCAAAGAAAAATAATTGTTATAATGCAATATTGTCGATGAAATATATCTATTCAAAACAGAACTTTAGCTCTCCACTAATTTCAAGTCATCAATAAACATGCACATTTCTTAAACAAATGTGGAGAAAGCTGCACAATGTTTGGAGAACAGAAAAGACCCAGGGATAGAACCTTCCTGGGCTTGTTTTAAACAAGCAGAGGCTGACTCAGTATTCAGACCCATGTTACAGAATAACAACAGTATGACAATCAAAATAACATAGTAAGTTATTAGCAAGATTTAGCAAGGATGACATGAATGAAATGATTTCTTAATATATAATGACAAGAAGAGAGAATATCAACTAAGCTCTAATTTGACTTCTTGTACAGAGGATGTGGCGGATTCTGTTTTACTGTGGGATTGATCCTGATGCACAGAATGAAAATAAATTCAACCACAGGCATGAATCCTGTGCAGGAAGATCTTGATGACGTACATCAATCAATGTCTACGGACCCCAAAGATCTAAAAACTGATCTGAATGCTGAGGGAAAGAAAGATTGGTGGCTTATTAAACCGAGCTGGAGGATGGAGAGCCACTTAAGCCTGTTGAGATCGGATCCTAATCTCCGCATCTTCTGTTCCCTCGAGGTCCTGCTGGAAACCATAGAGACGGCAGCTCCCCCTGTGGCCTGGCCTTATTTAATGTGAGTGAGTCAGAGCTGGTGGCTGCCTGGGTGACATATACTGTTCTCATTCCATATGCTTACCAGCCGTCCACACTGCACGACCCAACACACACGCACACTGCATGACCCGACCCAACACGCACACACACACACACGCACACATGCACACACACACAGACACACACAATATGATGCTGAAGCACTAGCAAACACACACATTTAGAAACAAGCACTCTAGTTATTTAGGCACTCACATGCATAATTCACTTATAAGAAAAAGAAAAAGATGATAGACAGCAGTGTAAAGTTTGGGTTGTTCATGCAGTTGCACAAAACATATGTTATGAAAATCAGGTGCGTATGAATAAGTGTGTGTCTGTGTCTGTGTGTGTCTGTCTGTGTGTGTGTGTGTGTGTGTGTGTGTGTGTGTGTGTATGTGAGTGGGAGAAAATATCCGTACGTGCGAGACAGACATGAACTATGGAGGCGAGCACAGCGGTGGCAGGAAGCCCTCATGACTCAGCCTTCTCTGGAACGACAGCGAAGTGAGAGAAGGGGGGAGGAGGAGAGGAAGGGAGTGCAACAAAGTAAATACACCTTCACAGAAATATTTTTTACCGGAAACCACAACTACGCAGAGAAATCAGAGGTTCATGAGTATTAGCTAAGAGGAAGAGACCCTCTTTGACTCACAGACCCCGTCCTGCCCAGATTATTAGAGGTCATACCGTGCCTGGAAAGCTCGAGGTTTGATTCCCATGATAATATCCTTAGGAAAATATTTCACCATGTGTTAACTGAGCAGGGAAAGGAGAGAAAAAAAACACCACATCTGGGAGACTTCAACTTTTCCATCAAGTGATCAGCTGAGTAGTCTCACCGCAGATGAAGCAGGTCGTCTTCAGCACCTCTTCTTTCTTCTGTTTTTCACTCCTCAGGTCGGCGAAGGTGTCGATGATGACACCAAAGATGAGGTTGAGGACAATGATGATGACCATGAAGAAGAACAGCAGGTCGTAAATGACTCTGGCAGCAAACAGCGGCTCCTGTGAAAGGAACAGGAAACAGGGTTAAATGTAGAAGAGGGTCGGCATCAAATCTTGTGTAGTTGTGCCGCTGCTTATTTGGAGCTAGAGACAAAAAAAGTATTCGATTTAATAGTAATTATTAACTTTAATAAGGCAACAAAATATGGATATGATTTAATATTGAGGGGGACTGATGCTCTCTCTACATGAACGACCCGCAGGGCAGGTCTTTACGTAAGCATGTGCTGAGGACGATGTGATGGGTCCAAAAAACCAGGTCAACCTTGGTCATCATGGATGTTAATGGTAACTCAAGCCCACGGGGGTAACCTGCCAGATGCTCCAGTAACAGAGACAGCAGAGGGCCGGTCAACCCATGCAGCCTGTGCTTAGCACCTTTCATACACAGAGAGGTAGATTCAAGGGGCCGTACAGGAACATACCAAAAAAACAACAGAGACAAAAAGAAAGGAAACAATTTAAAATCTGAAAGCTCGGTTTCAAACTATTTTTGAGTAAAATGAAAGATTAAAAAGAGTAGAGTAAAAGTTAAAAATAATAAAAGCGAAAATAAAATGAAAAACAATGATGCTATGACCTGTTAAAATAGCTTGTGGTTTAACTCACATGAATAAAAAAGTTCAAGCTGTTTCTCCGTGTGTCGATCTGACCCTGGGCATCACTAGCAGACCACTGCCCAGTAACCTCAGAGGTCTCACAGGCTTATATTGGACCAACATGTCTATTGTGTGTTTGGGAGCAGCTTCATTAAAAGATTCAGGAGAATGCTGAATAATTTACAGCTCATGAGAAAACAATATTTCACTTTATAAACCGATCAGTCTCTGCTGTGGACCTCAGTTCTTATTCTTTGGTTGATTTTACATTAAGATGTTAGTTAATCCTCTTCTAAAGTAATGGAGTGAGCCTGAAGGGAATTACCCTGGACTGGTCAGCAGCTTCATGCAGTCACACTCACACTGGTTTAGGTCCAGCTTGTTCAGCAAGACGTCTTGCCTAACGTGCACTGTGTTGAAAACATGTGTGGGAGACATTAACATCCTCTTTTGACATCATTAGTGGCTTAGCCTGAATTCAGTGGAAATCTATTTTGAGGTTTGATTCTCAAACAAGGCGTGGGGGGGAGGGCTGACGCAGCTGTAAGATCGTAAATACTGTGCAACCTCCACGCTGCTGAGACAAAAACAAGTTGAACGCACGGCGGGCTCACAGCCAGCTCACATGACCCACGCCTGCAGCTGCGGGTGCCTCACCCTCTCAGCCCTCGCACACTCTCACAGGCCTGGTCCCAGCTGCACGTACCTCTTTGGAAGGCTTGCGGAGAACGTCCCCGACACCCCCACCGCTCCGCAGGCCGTGACTCAGCACGGTGACGATGCACATGAGTAAAGAGTCGCACGTCCGCTCCTTATTGCTTTCCTCCTCACGGTCATTGCCAAAGTCTGTGGAAGCACAAAGGAATGGAAAGTGGCATCTGAATTAATTGGGCACAGTTGATTTAACTCTAGCAGGTGCATTTGTCTACGACCGTGGAAAATGCAATGAAAAGTGCCAAATATTGATGTCACTATCAGAAAACGTGATTTACTTTTGAAGTCTTCATGAACCTGGTGTAGGAGGAAAAAGAGCGCCTACTCATTTTACTTTATGTAACATTAGGAAACCACTGTGCCTGAATAGTAGAAAATCAACTTATGAGCCAGACTACTAACAATATGCAGATACATTTCCATATTCCATCTTTTTGCATGATATCATATTTGCTGCACCTCTTCAGAAGTGCTCAGTCTCACATACTTGATCAGTGCGAGCGAGGGGGCAGATCAAAATTTACGTCCTGTGACAAAGTAAATTGTGTTGAACTTGTGGTGACCTGCGATATGTGCTTTGCATTTGAGTGTGTGTAACCATAACCGTTACATTGAGACATTATTTGTGGGACTGTGTGACACATGCAAACAAACATTTAGTGTTGTGATGTCCTGTTGTAATCTTTTCGTCAGTGTTAACACAAAAAAACATGCAACAAATTTCCACCTAACTTGGTGGAGGAAGTGGTGCGGGGAAGAAGCATTTTGACATTCTTTAACCTGAGGTTAATGAAGCGGTGTTTTGTTTTTCTTTTTCGTTAATTTCTCAGAAAATAATTCATGTATTTACCTAATTTTAAAAAATCTGCCATAAAAGGACTGATATTTATGAGGGTGTGTAATTTAGTAAAAATACAGATCTAGAATTAAAAGTGGTTTCATCAGGGCACTGTTGGGCCTTGGCAGAGGTATGAACTTGTGTTACAATGAACTTTCATTTGCCAGCATTCAACTGTGTTATGATAACAAATAACACAAGTATTGCTTTGCTTTTAAAAATCTCCCTTGATAATAATAAAGAACCACTTGTAATCTGTATGAGAGCAGGACTTGTCACATATAGATGTAAGTTGCTATCTGCTGTTTGGACCTATATATCCTTGGTACGTTGCAAAGCTGGATATCTGCTGAAACCTTGTTTACATGTTCGGGCTCGCAGTGTGAAAGCGGTTAGTCAAAGCAAAAAGTGTTATTGTTTAGATGGAATGTGGCAGCGGCTTTGGTTACACTTAAGAAAAATATGAACATTTCTGAATAGTTAATCCAGTTTGATAAAGTTTATAGGTCCTGACCGGCACAGCAGTTAGGTCAGTACACAGTCAACTGATAGAAGCTACGGTATCATGAGTCCCAAACTGAATGTGTTAGTTCTTCGTATTATTTTTATACTACATTTTAGAACAAATGGAACAAAAGAACCATATAAACCAGACTGACAGGAAGTTCCCCTGCATTAAACTATTTTTTAGGGCGTGCAGTTGGGACGTTCTCATGTTTCTGTCACATGATGGGGTGATGAGGTCACATGGGAGATATTCTGGTCAACAAGCCGTCGACTTGAGTCACATGAATGAAATGTGAAATGAATTAGAGTTAAACTGCAGAACAAAAAAGAAACAGTGCACTTTATTGACAAATATATCAAACAGTTTCACTTGTGTGGTTTGAAAAGGCCATGGGTGATTTCCCAGGATTTGAAACAGCTTCTTCAAAAAGAATTGTACTTGTATGATTTCACTATAAATCTTTTCTTTTTTCATATAAGCTCTTTAGTCTTCCTCATCAACCTTAAATTAGTTTTAAAGCCAAGTGTTGGTCCCGCCAATTTCCACAGTTTCAAACCTCTCACAATAAAACCACATTACAAATTAAATTTGTTATTCACACTTTTCCAAAGGTTTAGTTTGTGACAAGAAACTCACATAAGAACAGTGAATATTTATTACTCAACAATATCTAGCAAAATTTGGATTTCTCCAGCTAAATCCAGGTAAAAACCATGTGAAGCTGTAAACATTACCTTCCTGCAGAGTCCCTGTGGTGCAGTTCTCATCAGTCCCACCACGACACATTCCCTCAGACAGAAACTCGCCGGCCAGACTGGCTCCACTTTCTAGAACGTACAAACAGGTAGTTCATGCATGTTCATTTCTAAATGAAGCCCCCCATGATGTGTAATTGTGTGAGCGTCTCCTCACTCATGGTCGTGTTGGGAAGCCGATCCACCTCCAGGATGAAATCGTCTTTGAAAAAAATGTAGCCAACGATGGAGAACAGGTAGACGAGGATGAGCGCCAGCACGGCGGTGAGCACGATGGAGCGTCCGTTACGTGTCACACTCTTGATCACGTTCAGCAAGGTCTCTTCTCTGTAGACCAGGTCAAACAGCTGCAGAGAGGCAACACATTGAGAAGACCAAAGATGTGCCAGTAAATTTATTGTAAAGTGACTTAATGCTTCTCAAATCGTAAACTAAGAAACTGACAATTCAGTATAAAGTGTATTTGAGCTAACATAAAGTTATCATAGCATAGTGACTAGTAAATGTTTAATGTGAAGCTACAAAAAAGAATAATTGCTTTAAACGTTTTCCTTCTCGAATCCAAAGTTTCCTTCTGTATTTTTTTTTAATGAAGGGAAAAAAATAATGAAACATGTCGAGTGAAAGTAAAACATCTTCAAATTCTGACATATTAAATCTGACATGTTGTAAAGCAGACCCTGAGGCACCAGCACATAGCACTTCATATAACAACAACAACAACAACAACACCACAGCAGCAGCAGCGAATAAGGTGATTTGTGAGTTGCCACCAGGACACGTCCTCAAATGCACCCGAAGAAAAAGGAAAGGAAAATCTCAGGCTCCATTCAGAGAGAGCAAAAGCATTTCCCACATGTTCTCACTCAAAAAACCTGCAGACACCATATTTCAGCCTACACCTATGTCTTTGTCCCTATGCTATATGGAGGAGGTGTGTGTAAAGGGCTTCACTCACCAGCAGACTGTAGAAGAAGACGTGGACAAACACCCCCAGGGAGCAGATGATGAGGTACATGAGGTGGTAGAGGAACTCAAAGTCCAGCACCATGACTTTGTATCCTCTCGTGAAGGTTCCTCGATTCCCCACAAAACTTATGAGGAAGATGATTTTATTACAAACCTGGAAGACAAAGTTGATCACTTTTATAATGATAATTAATAACTCAATCATTTTAATGCTTAAAGATACATGCAATTGCTTTTGCTGGGGACTGTATGGCAGACACTTCCGGAGTTGGTTGATTCTACGACAAATGAGGACAGATTAATTGTGTTCACGTGTCATGTAAATGTGAAACCAGGGTGCAGGGATTAACAGAAACCCGGTTGACCCAGCTCGGTCATGTACAAGCTGAACCGAGTCTCACAGGGTTTTAACAAGAGCAACTGTTACAGACTTCAGACATTTCACTGTATCAGCAGTGGGGAGGGATGAATGGGAAGGTCATCAGCAGTGCATCCTTTTATTCTGAAGTCTAAGAATGAAACCGATGCAAAAAACAAGTCACTTTTGAGTTAAGCCCATTTTCACAGTTTAAGCGGTTAATTGAACACTTGGTTCAAAAATTTCGAAACAAATTCAGAGAGACAGTTGACCTCTGCTAAGCTGTGGGTAAACTAGATTTTGAAGTAACCCGGTTACTGCAGTCCATGGTTACACGTTCTCTGGTTTCGTGCCTTAACCTGATTTCTCTCAATAGCCTGGTTTTGGTGTGTGTGTACATGTGAACGCAGCACACTGAGGGGAGAGGAGAGACGACAGCGGTGCGTGCAACACTTTATTTTGCGTGTGTGTATAATGAGTCGAAAGAGCACATCTAGTTTCCCTCTCTCAAGGGTCCAGTGACGCACTTCACACCCCATAACCCAGCCAGGCGCTGGCAGGCAGAGCTGTGAGGGGCAGCGGTCTGCCAAGTGGGCATGAGTGTGAGGGAGAGTTAACAAAAGAACTGGAACTAGTGAGGCAGAGGTTTCTGGGGTTACAGTAGTAATGTGTGTTATTAACCGGGTTGGTCACCCAAACAATGAAAAAAAGGAAAGTGGGATGCAGCCATGCAGACAGTTGATTTGTCCATATTCGTGTTGCACTTGTCTGAGATTTCTGCCTTTACTGCCTTTAATTGACAATTTTTCATCGTCATTTAATCTGCATATGTTATTGATTAATTGTTTAGTCCAACAAATGAAAGAAACAACCCATCACGATTTCCGAGAGCCCAATCTGCCATCTTCAATATGATCATTGAATCCAATAAACGTTTAAAAACCAAAGAATGCTTATTTAAAAAAATGATATAGTGAGAATTGTGTCATAAACTCACATTAGAGAAACATATCCTTGAAAACCCCCAAAACAAATAATCTATAATCAAAGTTATCAATGTTGCTGGGTTTTTTCTGGACTTGATTATCTGACCAATTTCTGGATCCAGACTTTGTGTAATCTTGCTTACAAGCAAACATACAAACCAATGGCGAGGGCTGAAAACGTCTTTGGTTGAGGTAACTATCTTCATAAATTGAAACCTGATTTGGGTCGAACCACTTGTGATTTGGGTGATTTGACCCTTTAAGGTAGACCACTCACATTGAAGGCACCCAGAAGGAAGAGGGTGGGCTCCAGGCCGACAGAGAAGATGAGGCGGAGGATGGTAACAATGACCAGGGCGCGGATGCCTAGCGGTTGTGGCATGATGATGACGATGGCCAGGGTCGCCAAGACCCCTATCCACAGCAGCGCCGACAGGTGGGAGTCGAGCATTCCTGCAGCAACAAACACACAAAAGGAGAGCAGCTGCATTACCGCACTGGTAAGCTTTACTGATTACCTGTTATATAATGAATACAAATGTTTCCAGTTCAACCAGGACAAAAACAAGGAGTCATGGTCATTGGTTCAAAGGATCAGAGAGAGAAACTGAACTCAAAACAAAATATATTCAACTCAACCTGAGCAAAAAAGCACCAAACTTGACTGAATTTGAATTTCAAGGCTCATGTCCACTACGTCATAAAAACAGCTTTTCATCAGTTGAAGAACATCGGCAAAGTGAGGCCACTTCTAAAGCTCTCCTCTCTGGTTGACCAAAGAACAAAATCCATCAGTGACAATTCATTCTGCTGCATGAGTGTTGACTAAGACAAAAGGAGAACAAACATAACGCTGGTTATGGGGCCACAATTTACACATGGGGCCCGATAACATTATAGGTCCAACATAATAAAATATTATTTACTGTTAGCTCTATAGCTTTGATCAAAGCCACACATTAATTTAATTTTTTTTTTTAAATGTCACTTGCTCAAGCACATTGTGTACTTCCAATGGATTTGAAAATAAAAGTTATCTATTTGTATTGTTAGAGTTGCTTGTAAGTGACTTCAGAGGCCAATCAGGATTAAGCTGGGGTCAGGGCCCCCCTGGCCCCACCCCTGGATCAATCCCTGTATCACACATATTTAAAAAATCTTAGCACTGGTTACCTGATAGTTAAAAATTCTGTTATTAGTTCATAAATCTAGAAATAGACATGCACCCGATTACTTCAGAGTTGCAGTGTTTTATCATGGTTTAACTATTTATTTATATACATTTTTCTTATCATACATTTTTCTTATTCTATTTTCTAATATATATTTCATTATCTCCACTTCCCTTTAGTGTGGCCGTCTCTCGTATTGATTTCTTTGGAGGGCACTGGTCTCTAAATCTGAACATTTTTAACGAATTTTTAACACCGTATGTTTTGTAAAATCAACAATAACTGCACGCTTTGAATTGCATTTGCTTTGGTTGACATGTGCTTCGTAAATACAGATTGATTGATGGATAGATGGAATATGGAGTCATGAATGCCAAAAGGATGACGGTGCAGTTTGCAGCTGAGACGAGAGACTTGTTAACAGGCTTCCACTAACTTCTGCCTCTCAGGGAAGCCGTGGGCCTTCATTAGTGAGACTTTGAACTCAGAGAGAGCCACTTACGTAACACAAACTATTTGACATACTTTCTGTGTGTGCACACACTGAGCTTTAGTCGAAGCCTACCTGACGCTTGCCCTGTTTCTTGGGTAAATCCAGGATTAGTGTCCTTGTCAGGGGGCTTCATGTGATAACGTGTTACTCGAGATAAAAGCCTTGACCAGGTTTGACCAGGAAAAAAGAACAAGTCAACACCCAACCTGCTGGCTGGGTAACTCTCGCCCCCCCCCACACACACCTTTTTGTAAAGCACAGGACTAAAGTTGTTGTGTTTGTTGTCAATGAGGAATGGACGCAGAGTGATTTCACAACTGCCTTTCTGTTAAAAAGATCAAGCGAAAACAGATTAGGTGAAAGAGAAAGAAAAAGGAAAATAGGGGCAGAATGTCAAGGATATTGAAAAAAATGAGGGAATTGTGTTAAATGAGAAAGCAGAAGGGGAGCACTGGGGGTAAGTGAGGCCTCCTGCCCTCCCCTCCCCTCCTCCCTTTCCTCCCACCTCGCCTCCCTCCGTCTCCTTCCCTCATTCCCTTCCGCCAGTTCTCTCTCCCTCCCAATCCCTGTGGAGATCACATGACAGGTGCCACTTACATAACAGCCGCCTCTAAAAATACCTCAGCTGAAAGATTCATGAGGAGCGAGCGGGGAGAAGCAACACACACACAGACACACACACACACACACAAGTAATAGAAAGAAGGCAGCGACCCAAAGCTATAAAAGTTCCTGTTTAAGCAGGCCAAAGGTTTGCTAGAGTCTCACGTGAGCTAGAGTCTGTCACACAAAACAACTTCCAGAGAACAGTACGTTTAGTTCTCACTCAGACTGTGAGCTCATTTTCATTTGTACAATCACCACCGACACACAAACTGAAATTTTAGTATTGTCACTACGTTAAGACAATGATTAACTATTGAAAAACTGCATAATTATTTCAAAGCACCATCTTTATCTTTCTGGAATGTACAACAAAATTAAAAAATTGCATTTGTTGTTCCTTCAGTCATTGATGAATATCTTGTTATCCTAACAGATGATTTGATAAGATGTAACACGACCGTAAGATGAATGTGAGCTTATAGTTAAGCACAAATTTGTTTATTCATTAATTTTAAAGTTTTGATTATAAATAACTGATACATGCAAAGAAACTTGGAATTGGATTATTCACTTTTTTTTGGGCTGTTCTTTTCTTCGGTTTAATTCTGTGAATAAATGTAAAGTCATTGTTACCACAGCCAAGGAAGTAACAATGACTTCACATTTATTATCATCGCAGTTTGTCTGTTTGCTAGTTAACTGGACTACACAAAAACCACCTGACTGATTTCTTGTACAAAGCAAGATAGGGCTTTTGCCTTATAGCGAAGGTATGTGTATCTTTGTGTTGCCTTCTAATTATTTAGTTGTCCTTCCTTTTGATTACTATGTACTCATTATCTGAGTCTGAGCAATCAGGTAGACATTAGGACTGAAAACTGAACCACTGACAGAATAAACCAAAGTAACCAACAACAGTAAGAGAGAATTGGGCAGCTGAACAGGTTGCAGTGTTTTAAAAGTAGGGCATGATGTAGGACTTTGTTTTGATCACCTGATCTGTCATGAGTGTTCACATGTGTGTGGGCCCAGACAAGCTGAGTGTACGGGACTCATGAGTTGCACAAGGCATTCCTGTGTTGTCTGTTGTCTCCCTAGTACTGAAAGTCAGATATGAGTTCCCGCTCTGAGGCGTGGGTGGAAGTTAGTCTGTGTTTGTGTGTGTGAGGGTGTGTCCTGCTCCTAATCCTAGTCAGGCGATAACAAGTCAGGAGATCAGAGCATTGCGGTAATAAGGAGATCAGTGTGTCAGCGGCGAGGACGGGAAGAAGGATCGGTGTCGGCTCTTCAAAGTCTATCTATCTCTGGGTGGTTGCAACATATCGCAGGTTGAAGTCCAGGTTAAGCCACGGTGCAACTTGCCTCACCACATGGAGTGAATGTCTGATTTGCCTTCTTGCTCGCACTCTTTGTGTATTTATATACCAGTGTCTGTATTAACTATTTGAACGGTATCAGTCGAGAAACGGATGTAAATAAGCATTATTGCTAACTCCGGCATATATCCATTTAGCATTTTATGCTAAAATTAATTTGCTCTGTCTGCATCAAACAAACAAATACATAAAATAAAATAAAATTCACTCTATTCACATTAAATTAACACAGGCGTCATTAATACAGGTTGTAAAGTGTAAGAAGAGCAGTTTGTAGCAGAAACTGTTGTGTCCTTCCTGCTTTGCATCGTCAAGCACTTAACCTTTGTCTGACCCGGTTTCTAGGGCAGACTGAACACAGGAACCGTAACACGCACAATTACGCATGAAATAATTCACAGCAGAAGGAGCTGTAACAGGAACAGCCTCACCACAACTGTTACAACACAGCTCGTGAGAGAAAAAACAGTAGTAACATAAACCAGGTGTTTTTTCTAAAAATGCCAAAAGTTATTTATTTACTTTGTAATAAATTTGTAATAAATTTTACAACAAACGAGGGTGAGGAAAGTGGGTGCTGCTTCAATACAAAAAAAATCATATATATTTATAACCGAAATGGGACTTTTAAATACGAGATATAATTCTTACCTAATTAGAAACAAATAATGGAACATCATAAAACCCTCAAAATGTTAACTAGTCTAATAAAACCAAAAACAGTCAGAAACAGCATCCCTAACTAAAGCGCTAAACAAGATAATTCTGAGTGTATGTGTGTGTGCCTCAAGCTACTTCACAACGAAATGTGTTAAAAATAATTGTCACATTACAATCAATGAGTTACTGGAAATGTAGTGAGACTTTATAGTTATATTAGAAACAGGACGCGAGTGAAGGGCCAGGCCCATCACTTATTATTTTAAATGCTGTTCTCCCTCTCAGGTGTCGACTCGTGTGTGACTGACCTGCGTGCACCCCCTCCAGGGGGTAGAAGAAGCAAACCAGCAGGTTCATGAGCACAGCCAGGTTGAAGGAGACGTTACTCCACACCGACATGTTCCTGGAGCACCAGTACAGCACCTGCTGGGCTGGAGGGAGACGCACAGTGAGAAATTACACATCTTTACCTCTACCTGCCATGGAGGTCATGTTCTCACCTGTATCTGTTGGCAGGTTTGTTCATTTGTTTGAGGAAAAGTTAATGGAGGGATGAAGAATGGGCAG
This sequence comes from Limanda limanda, assembly GCF_963576545.1. NCBI lineage: Eukaryota > Metazoa > Chordata > Actinopteri > Pleuronectiformes > Pleuronectidae > Limanda > Limanda limanda. Next base: position 10,865,171 of record NC_083639.1, read on the forward strand.
TAGCCAGAGAAGAATCCATTAAATTATCGTGAAGATGTGTTAACTGGAGCAGATCAAGGTTTTTTTGTAATAACTTTTTTAATTTAAATGTTTCTCCTTTCTACACACTGGGAGGCATTTTTCTACATTTGCGTTAATTTCTCTGGAAATAATGGACACAGACGATGTTTACGTGAACACTAATATTCTGACTATTGACTTTATGTGTTGCTAATATAATATTCCATTCATGTTCCAGCTTGATGTAGATTTTGACAGATTAAAAGTTTGAAAAAGGTAAAACGCCTTGCTAAAACCAAGATCTTGAGGTCTAAACAGCTAAAAGATATTAAATTAAAATCATACAAAATAAAGGAAAGCTGGCATAATCTGGCTTTTGATTTATTGTTGTCTTTTCCTCTAAGCAGAGGAACAGAACAAAACACAAGAGAAACGTAGGGACTTTTCTCTGTCCAATCACTTCTCTGACTGAGAGAGAAAAAATGGCTGTGTGGGTACGCAGTCTAGTTTGTGTGTGAGCAAGTGTGTTCTCAGTTGTGATTCATATGGTAAATGTACAAATGTTTCACGGCCCAGAGAACGTGGAAAGCCCCTGTCTGCTTTTAGACAGTGGAAACACACACACACACACACACACACACACACACACACACACACACACACACACACACACACACACACACACACACACACACACACACACACACACACACACACACACACACACACACACACACACACACACACACACACACACACACACGATACCACAATTAGCTCTGCTGTCAAGTAGGGGATACGCATCATTAATTTTTTGCATATCTGCTCGTCCTGCTGAGGTTTGCAAGTCTACCCCAGCATGCACAGGCCACAGAGCAGGTGTTACTGGTAACATTAATAAAACCTCTGATCAGATCAAGGGTCCTGAAAAAATATCAGGACACTGCCAATAAAGCAGCTAAATGGAAATCAGCCATCGTTGTTTTTTATTATTAACAACTTTGTTATTCCTAGTGTGACCTATTGAGAGAGAGGGGTTCACCCTTCATGTCACCAACCCACCGGCACACAACCACATTCACCTGCATGTGTTCGGACTGTAAGAGTGAAGCAGAACATCTAACAGTTACAAAAAAAGACACTAAGTAGTACACACCATCAGATCAGCTTGATAAATCAAGCAATTTTCTTGTGAGGGCGATTCTTTTAAAGTTTTTATTATCACATTTCTTAAGAAAAAAAACCCCCGGTCTGCCTATTCAATAACTAAAATTTCAATGGTCTGGATCCTGCAATCACACTGGTGTGATAAAATCAAAGTGTCTTGTGTGATTTTGGGTCCAATGTGTTGAGGTACTGTGTCACAGTGAAAAAAGGTCTGGTCAAATAGGCAGTGTTTTGCTGGAAAAATACCAAATATTGGCATGGTAACCATTTTGCCTATGACTTATATAAAGGGGAACAGAAAGGCATGCTACATGTTATGGTTCTGTTCTTCACAGCAATAGTTATCACTGAAAGGGTTGTAGCCCTTCTTCTATCAGGTTTATAACCATTTCTATTTGCATGAGTGGCCCCTGTAATATCTGATAAAACTTTAAAAATAAAATATATATATCAGTAATGTGTATACCAATGTGCGCATGCTACCTCCTGACCGTACCTCTGAGTTTCTTCTGCCAGTTCATCTCGTTTAAGAGGTCCTCTGCTTGCAGGAAGAAGTCGTTGATCTTGCTGCCCTGCTCGTCTCTCTCGGTGGTGTAGTAGATCCGCAGCTTGGACTCCGAGGTCAGGAACTCGCAGATGTTGGGCACGGGGAACACGATCTCCTCCATTGTTCGGTCGTGACGCACAATCTGAACAGAGGAACACACAGTCACCTCAAAAGTTCTCCAAGGAGCAAAAATGTGTTGACCCCTGCAGGCCAATACGGTCTTATTTACATGAAACATCTTCTTTTATGGATCATTCCTTAACTTTGTTTTACTTGGAATATTCTATTACAAAAGATGTTGATATTATGGTGACAAGGGTTATATGACCTCTATCTGAGCCGTGTGTTTGGCGTAGAACTCCAAGGCCTCATCTCCCTCTCCACCGGCCCCTCCAGGCCGCAGCATCATGGACAGCTCCTTGTTATGACGCGCCAACTGCATTGAGGACACAGCCAACAAGTGAGCTTGTCACAGAAAAAACAACACAAGGATGTGTTTCTCATCACATTGAAGCCGAGAACGGAGCTCATCTTTCATTATTTTTCCCGTTACATAATATTGCAGAGACGAGGAGCAGACCTGGTGAGCTAAAATGTAAATGTTGTGTCCAACGTTTCTGGGGGAGGCGGCATCATGTTCCTCCTCTTCCCCGTTCTCCTCCTCCTCCTTTGCATCCTCGACCTCCACCTCTCCCTGCAGATAGGCCTTCTTTATCACCTCCACCTACACGAACACACACACGGCCACAGCTCAGAAGGTGCTGCACTGTGGATGTTAAAAGGAATGAAGAAAGAAAAGGTGAACGCCATCTTCTCACCAGCTCTTTGGGTCTCATGTTGTACAGGATCCTCTCAGCGTTCTCGCTGTCATGGCGGCTCTCCATGATGGCGAGCAGCAGCTTGGATGCATTGTTCTGCGAAGAGAGAAGGGAGGCGGAGGAGAAGAGCGCTCTGAGATAAGAACTTCAGCTCTGCCAGTTTCTTCGTCCAAGGAAAACATCCAGAAACCCTGGTGCTTTAGGAAAATGCACTCGGCTGCTATTTGTCTTGGCAGAACTACACAACGCAAGCTCAGCTCAGACGCATGAATGTCCTGCTCTTACACTTGTAGCCTGTTAGTCAAGTTTCCATCCTGCTGTGAAGGGAAACTACAGCAATTTCTGTGGTTTTTTGGGGGTTTGAGAACCCAGATTTAACCCATTATCAAAAAAAGTTTAAGTTCCTTCCTCAACTCCATTTACACAAGGCCCAGCCAACTCACCTTGAGCTCCAGCACCAGGTCCATTCGCTTCTTCCCAAGTGGATTGATGTCATTAAGGATCAGAGCGATGATGATATCAATACCATTCGACTCATGGGTGGCAATGCAATTCTGAATGAACAGGAGAATAGAAAATGTATAAGAGAGGCCAGAGGGGACTTATTCCTGGATTTCATCTGTGGCGTAGTGGCCCATTTACCTGATTTTCATGGCAGGGGCCCTGGCAGTACTCTGTGAGGCTCTCCAGAGTTTGGTTGATGAGGGCCACGTTCTTCTCATTGATGTAGAGTCCCAGCAGGCCGAGGCCCCCAGTGGTGCTGCCACAGATACAGTCTAAGAATTGCAGAGTCTCGCACACAAGATTGTAGTTGTTCTTGTTGTTCTGACAGCGAAGGAAGTTCTGAGAAGATAAAAAGATTGGGGACGTACAAGTGTGATAAGTCTGTATGGAGTTAACTAGATATAAGCTATGAGTAATCAACCATTCAAAACCACATACAAACAAGTACAAAGCATTAAAGGAATAGTTTGCCTGAATAGCAATGGAGAGGCCAAGCCCAGGAGAAAATGAGCCGACCCAAACCCTACATGAATTCTGTTTTGTCTGAACCTGACCGGAGCCGATGTTTCATAAACTGAGTTCCTTCAGTCTTTTTATGAAAGTTAGCCCAGGAGACCAAGAGATACAGCTCAAATAACCAGATCACAATCAGCTGTCTTATTACAAAATGTACCATTGCATCATTTCCTTATCCAGTAAAACATCTGCAGGCGTCACTCTAAGGTTTGCATTACGCTCTAAATGAAGCAGTTTTCTCTCTGAAGTTGATCCTAAGTAACTGAGAGTCGCTCTTTCCAGGCTTAGTGAAATAGAGTAAACACGCTATGTGAACACAAGCACTTTGTTACGTTGTTACCTTCATGTCTTTGTAAATAAAGACGTCAAGTCGGAGATGACCTCTCAAGCAACCTCTCAGTCTTTGTTTCATTGTTTAAATTCGAGTTGCTTAGTTTTGTGTCACATTGTAATTTAGGGATCAGACATGTAACCAGTCCAAATGCTCTAAATGTTCGTCCTCGTTGGAGGAGAACACAGCAAATCCTTCGAGTTGCTTCCGCTTCTAATTGTTCTTAAATTGTTTAATGCTCAACTTCCTGCAATTGGTCAGAAAGTCTGAACTATCCCAAAAAGTGTTTTCACGCTGCAAATCAACCAAACAGTGGTTCAGTTTGATCTGGACCAAGACAACCTCTTTCAGTCAGACTACATTTCAGTCCATTGGCCTGAGGCGCCTCTCATCTGTTATTTCGGTTCGGGATTAAACAGAAAACTAAAAAAAGCTCTTACATCTATCATCAGTCAGAGGAATACAGATCCTGTTGCAAACTTTGACCCACTCTAATGGGTGTTTATAGAACCAGCAGTGTGTGATGCTCAGTCTGTCCCACCTGCAGGTCGCGGTTGTGATTCTCACACAGAAGCTGGAGGAAGCGAAGTATCGGCTGCATGATGATGATGACGAAGCTCATCTCTCCGTCGTCCTGGTTCTTGTCTCCTGTGCTGGGCTGGCCGTCTGCTGAGGTGAAGTGTTCATCGGCGTCGGCCTCACGCCGGTAGGAGGTGAAGGCCTTCTTGGTGGCGGACGAGGCCTCAATCAGCTGCTCTCTCACATCCTCCGTCATGACCACGGTGGAGTCTCTGGCTACACAGACATAAGCACCAGAGACAGACTGAGGATCCGGTGCAATCCCTCATTACGTGCTATTAGGGTTGCTAAGGGGCCGAAACTTTCCAGAAACTTTCCATGGGAAGTTAAGCTCGGAAATTTTGGGAACTTTGACAAAAAAAAAAAAAAATACGCAAATTAAACGCTGAGCAATAAAAACATCATTCAAAATTCTATTTGAAAGATGTATGGAATGCACAGATAACTCCCAGCATCCTGCACACTACAGCAGGGCTATTGAGACGTGCTGTAGTGTGCAGGACTAGACAGGTAAGTTTCGATGATATTACTGGGCAAATATATTAGCATGCTGATTGAGGATTGTTCATCTGTTCATATAGCGTATTTCCATTGATTTATCCATCAATTGTAAAATATTTTTACAGACAATTCCAATTGTTTGGCTAACTATTTATATCTCTGGCATTGCATTAGTGTTTTTTACAAACTTTTTTTCTCATATTATTCTACAGAACAATGCAGAAAACGATGCAGAAGCGTATATTGCGTATATATAGTGCCCAAAGTTTCCTAAGGACCCAAATCAGCCTATGACAAAACAAAATGTTTATATTTATGTCTGTATATGACAAGGTAAATACAGTTAGTATAATTTACCCACAACATTTCCAGTTTATTCCCGTTAATTCCCGTATATTCCCGTTAATTCCCATGGAAAGTTTCCAACTTTGAATATTCCCGGAATTTTGCAACCCTACATGCGATCCATAAATCCTCTTTCTGTTATGCCTGAATCGCTTGCCTTAGAAATTTGCGCTTTTAACACCTTATAAAGAAAAAACAATTGGTTATGACAGGTGACCTCTGACCTTTTTTGCGAACAGGAACGTCTTTATCTTGGCTGTCATCGTCCCTCTTCCTGTTCCCCAGGTCGCTGGTATTCACCGAAACTGTGGCTTTGATTTCCAGCTGGGCCAATTTCATACGATCGTAGAAAACCCGGAAGAACTTTTCTGATTTCTTGTCCTCTGTCAGGCGGCAAAAGAAGGAATGCTGGATGCACAGGATGAGGAGAGAAAGGAGGGATTATCATTTATTTATTCTTTAAAAGATATTTCTTGGGCATTTTGCCTTTATTGACAGGACTGTTCAAGCATGAGATGGTGAGAGAGACTGGGCGATGACACGCAGCAGAGGGCTGGGTCAGGACTAAAACCTGCAGCTGCTGCTGGAGAACTCAATCCTACGTATGGGAATGGACAACACTGGAAATGTTAAATGGCAAATATCATGGACGCAATCATGTGATGCTATACGGCAATTCAGAATATTAGTTATCATTTCAATCACTTTTCAAGAATAAACACAAGAGTCTTAGGTTGTAGCTTTTCAAATATTGAGAATTTGCTGCTTTCTATATTTTAGGTAATTAAGATTTTCATATTGTTGGTTTTTAGATTTTTGTCAGATTGAAAAAAACATCACTCGGGTAACTGGAATTTTTTATTTTTCATTGTATACACAAAACAAGATAACATTGAATTAATGGCCTAGTGTTCAGCTCTGTAATGCAAACATGCAACACGTTGGCCACATGTGCAACAAAGTAAGAACTTTATGTTCCCCTGCAAGTTTGTATTATGCAACTGATTACTTATTGAGTGCAGTGAGCTGAGGGCGAAACCAGGAAACATGAGGACATGGACTAGGCCTGACCAATCCAGCTTCAAGATCTAGTCTTAAATTGTTCCTATGCTTATAAATTCCATGAAATCTTTACTCTCAATGTTCCCACCAGACAGTAAAAACATTAATCGTCACCAAATTGGTCTCGACTGAAGCCACACAAACATTATATAACTAAGTCTGGATTTACTGTGATGTGAGGGGCTTAAACGCTGCAGTTATGGCTGTGGATTGGGGTCACGAGGAATTAGAACAATTTCGAGCCCGCGAGCAAAATGCATACATGGTGTCCCGTCCCACAGGCCTGTTGTTGTGATTGTGTAAGAGCTGCTGTTATCTGCTGCAGCCTATGGAAAGACTTTGACCAGCCGAGGCTGCCTCACCTCACAAAAAATTACTGGAGAGGGAAAAGCCCGGCCTACTTACACAGATACAGAGGGACGGAGATGGCAGGGAGTGGACAGGGGGAAAACGTAGAGCCGTTAGACAGACAACAAAGAGAGCGCAAGGGAGTAAACGGGAGAAAAGTGAAATAATTGATGGAGGTGAAACAAGAGTAAGAGATAGGGCGGAACAGATTTTTATCAGTTAGTATCTAGGTCACTTCTCTTCTGTTACATAACCATCTGTCTTTCCAGATTAGATGTAAAACTAGGCTACTCCAGGAAACAAATAAATGATAGTCACAAGGAAATGGTTAGGCAAAATGGACAAACAAAGCCTTGTTTCTCCTGCTCAAAGGAGATTGTTTGCGGGTGTAGTTTCCAAATGCTTTATATGGATTGGCATTTAGTGTCCAAGTACAGCTCAGTCTTTTCACTGAAAACAAAAAATCGTGACCAACCAATTAAGTTGTCAAAAAGCAGAGCGAGAGAGCATAACTCTGAGGCCTTGTTTATTCCACAGAGACAATGACATAACTGCACCCTGAAGCAGAATTCCAGAGCACTTGTGCCCTACCCCAGTCCTCCACCACTGAGCAGCAGCCCTCCGGCACGTACACACTCTGCCAACGCTCAGGGACGAGGAGATAGCAACGGCGAGGAGGGGCCGCCGCCGCCGAGCAAAGCCATCATGCAATAAACAACTTGATGACAGAGAGAAGAGGGCAAGGGAGAGAGGATTAGCTGCAACCGTGCTCTCAACTCACAGCTCATGGAGTGCCAAAGATGGGGAGGGTAGGGTAGGGGGGGGGGTTAGCAATGGTCATGCCTGTCTGTGCTCACAGAAGTCTGTCCTGAAGCGAGGGCCCACAGGGAGGGAGGGAGGGAGGGAGAGAGGGAGGGAGGGAGCGCAGGAGGTGAGGCGTGAGGCCCAGGGCCAGGATAACACACGTCAATGAGACCAGAGCAAACAAAAAGAGGAGCTTTCACCATCACACTCCCCCAGCCTGTACCATTACATAACTTGCGCGCGCACACACACACACTTCACTTACAGTACTAGCACATGAAAGCCAGAGAGTTCATACGGTCACACACCCACTGACTTTTTTACACTCACACAAAACTGGGTCAGCAATCTCCAGCATAGGCACATGCCAATTTGGAGAGGACACGCCCACATATCACACACATGCTCCACAATAGAGTATTCTCTCCCAAACTCTGAGTTTGCCAACTTCATTCTGATGTAATCACATCCATTTTTCCAGAGCCTGTCCTTTTCAATAATGTCGTATCTCCCCTTTCTGGGATATCCCGGGGGTTAGAGGTACTGCGCTCGGGTCTCAGCGTGCAGTGGAGCTCCGGCTGCAGGGCCCGGCATCACCGAGCACCGACGGGTGTGTTTCATCTCGTGGATCGGAGTTAGCTGCAGCAGGTGTTATATTTCACTGTGGTAGAGGTAAGTTGTTTGATCGATGGTGTGTGAAGGGGGAATGAATCGGTCATGCTGGAGTTATTAACGATTTATTCCTGCAGGGAAAGTTCTCACTTGCAGCAGCAGACAGAACGTGTCATTTTATTTTACAGCCCGTTTCTAAGAACTGAGCTGAGCGGAGTGGGTCGAGCGTGTCACTAAAACCAAGCCTGCGTATAAAGACGGAAAAGCACAGTGACGACAAAACAATGCAGCACACTTTCATTTTCTAGTTTCTTAAGAAACGTACGTATGTACGGCTGCGTCTTACTGACAGTGAATCAGAGGCAAAAACCAAAACTTTCATGTCTAACCCAGTCTGTGCCTCTGCAGTGTTTCGATGCTGCTCTTTACACACTCTGCCGTCGCATCAAGACACCATCTGTGTTTTGATAGCACTTGAAAAGCAAGGACGCGACTGGCACGATGAGGGATGACTTTACGGATGGCGTGTGTCAACACGGTGGTCAAGGAGAGACCGGAGTGATAGTAGCAGCGGAGGAAGGAGGAGGGAGACGGGAGAGGAACGAGCATCTCACACGGGCTCCCTGTAGTTTTGGGTAAACATAGAGCCCTGTCTGTATCCATGGAGACGAGCCCTGAGTGGAATGAGACGGGATGAGGTGGGGGCGGACAACACTGAAAAACAAGGTCGGAGCGCTTTCCCTTCTCCTCTTCCGTTCTGCCACTTGGCATCAACAAAGGGATGTTATGCAACAGCTATTTATACCCTGGCTCCCTTTCCCTCTCACCCTCCCTCTCAGGCCGGGCAGCACCACATGCAAACCGAATGGAACGGCTGCTCTGCTCCGAGTCGTTTTCCCCCTCATCGCTCTGCCTGCTCCTCTTTTCTCAGACCAGACACTTCTCTTGCCATTTTTCCAACTGAATACCAACGCTGTTTCTCCTTTTTCTTTTTTACAATACCGATTGATTGCAGCTGCAGCGCATGTGTTCCGGAGGCAAACAGAAGAAGCACGCCACACGGCTGCACGCCAGATGGATGAGGAGCGAAAAGTCACAAGTCGCCATGTCACAACACAACTTACAGCTGTCTGAGGTCTTCCACAGAGAGAGGAATGTGACAGAGATGAGGGAGAGTGGTGACGGCCCGAGCGAGCTGTAAATACACTGACTGTAAAATGTCTGAGTTCCTAGAACATGCATGCATGCGATTGCTTTGCATGGCGGCAACGGCAGAGTGCATGTGTACGTGTGTGAGGGAGTGTAAGTGTGCATGCAATCTTCAGTAATTCTGTGTGGTATGTAGGTCAGGAGTCAATAGTTAACTGTGTTACACGAGAACAAGATCAAACAGGTGCTCGGGCTCCACATGACAAATAAAGGCGCTGACAAAAGTCAACTCGTATTCATTCCTGAAGAGACAAGTAAAAGTGGCCAATCCGGTGTTTAGGAATTGAAGTCAAGCTAATTAAAAAGTCCCAATAACAAAATGTGCAGATGAGCGTGATAAAAGCCAGGATTTGCTCACACGCGAACAGGAAGTCACATTTGAACACAAATATTTGCACTACATGCTAAATTTCTAGCGCTGCATGCAGAGTAGAACCCTCACGGTTCCAGAAGAAACTTAAGAATGCTGAGGTTGAGAGGAGCTCCAGCTTCCCTTCAATCCCCTCTGTGTCCCCCCCCCATCCCTCCGCCTTTTCTCCCCACTGCCCCAGTTCCGGAGGCCCAGCATGACCCAGTTTGGGCCGAGCGAGAGAGCGAGGGGAGCGGTAGAGAGGCTGGAATGTTTTGAAGGCTGAGACATTCCTCATTGTTCATTCACACAGGCCTTATGTAACTCGGCTGACGATCACGTGACGTGGCTCTGCAGCAGCCGTGGGAAGCCAAAGTATTATCACCACCACCACAGTGGCTTCCTAGCTGTAGTCTGATTATGCAAGCTTCGTGCTTACACAACAACCTACAGACTGAAGGATGGACGGACAGAAAGACGGAGGAGTCGACAGACAGGAGACACATGGAAAAGTCAAGCAGAGAGACAGCTACAGACAGCTACAGACAGCTAGAGACAGAGAGACAGCTACAGACAGCTACAGACAGCTAGAGACAGAGAGACAGAGACAGCTGCAGACAGCTAGAGACAGGCAGGTTAGTTAGCTTTGGTTAAAGCAAAGAAGGAAGTGGCCTAAACTTGTGTTCGCTGATTCGCACCCAAAATAAGTGAAATACGTAAAAACATGTTTATGATAAATTGATCTTAGCACTGATGATATCATTAGCAGCTGCCCTTTGAGCCACATGATGCCCTGGTAGATATGAGGGGAAGAAGAGCCGCCGTGGCTCACTGACCCATATACTGTAGATCCTCTAGTAATGAGAACCTGCAGCCATGACACAGTGTGTTGTTTTCACTGATCATATTGGAGCAGATCATCTCCAGATTCTCTGGCGGGTAAGCTGACCCTCTAAACAGATAACAGGCCTTTCAATTAAAACAATGCAGATCAGTTGCAGTTTCCCTGGGAGAAATTTAGTCCCAACTGACCTGAATGGTGGTGTTTCCACCTTCCAGCAACGCTATGGCCAGGAGGATGCTTTCCTGGAAGACTCGGTCACTGGTGGTGTTCATGATGAGGTCAATAACCAGGTCAGACGCTCCTTCTTTGTCCAGGTGACACTGCACCTCCGCCAGGCTCATTTCAGCACGACTCAGGCCCCCGGGGCCCCCTAAGGCTGCGTGACAGAGACAAATCAGAACCCAATATTTTAGGTTTATGACATAGATGAACACTTTTGAATACGTATTCCTGTCTTGGCAAATGTAATCAAAATTGTAAAAAAAAAAGCTAAAAAGAAACCATATTTTTATTTAAAAAAAAAAATAGCATTAAACAAAGTAAATTGCAGGTGATCAGCAATGACAATGTCCAAAAGAAAAATGACAGCAAGAAAAAACTTGAAACATCCATGAATGCAGTCTTGTGAACGTTTCTATTTATCTGGACATTATAGAATTCTCATATTTTGAATTCCCAGTTTTTAAATTGGGATACCTTCATTTCAAGATATCATTCCTTTCATTATTCAGAGCTAGACGTTCCCTGACCCAGGTTGACGCACTTCATTATTACAATCATCCACTGAAACAGGCCAAAGGCTCAGTGACTGTGACGCTGAGCCCATACTGGCCAGTTTAACTGTACACTTGTGTTATTCATTGTACATGACTTTCCCTGCACGTCCCCCTGAGGCCCCAGCTTCTGGGTACATATGGAATTCTTAGCTCGGCTCTTGTTTCGGCAACAGGTGCAAAGGCTGTTTCCACAGGAAGTAGCAGCCTGTCACCTAGCAACAGTGAAAAGTGGATCACACAGGGGAGGGGTACCCTTCCTGTGGTCTGGACTTTTGACAACATCTCGGTGCACATAGAAGAGAAAGTGACCTGAATGAACAAGGGGGGGGATTCTCTCTGTGTCTTCGATTTCAGAAGAAATACTGTTTGAACTCAGCAACATCTGGACCATTTACCACAACTGTATTATATACATAATTAATACATTATGGTATCACTGCCATGTTACAGGGAATGATAAAATACAACAATTTGTGCCGGAGCATACATAGGTCATTCCGGTTAGTAGATCAGTACTTAATTTATGTGCAAAAACAAACAACCACGACTGGCACCAATATGTCCTGTAAAATCGGATTAATGTGACATGATATATGCTTCATATCAGAACCAATATCTCAAACAGAGGCACGACCACTGCACAGATACGTCGCTTCAGTATTTTGACTGCAGATAGAAACACAATGACCCTGTTATCAGTTAGTGATAAGCGTGTTGTGCTCTGCGTGCTCAAAGGGCAGCTCGCAGCACACCTCTGATAACCGGCTCAGGGCCAGACAGAGGCCCAGCATTATGTAACTTCATCTGAGAGGAACCTTGCTCTGCTGTGACTTCAGGGACAGTGTTTCCTTCCTCTTGTTGAGGAAAAGGTCAGAGGATGTCGCACACTGACAAATTGTGATTGTGAATATGGGATCCAATAAAATCTGATTGATTGATTTTGATTAACCAAAAGTAAAGCATTTGTAGACTTTGCCCCCCGATAGTAGATTTAGTCAGTACTGGCAACAGTCATGCCTCTCTCTGTCACAGGCTGCTGGTTAATGTTTCTCTGAAGCATCAGCTCGCACAGAGATGCTGTTTTCATGTCCTTGTGTGAACCGGCTCAGCTGCACTTCCTGCTGTAAAAAAAAAATGAACGGCAAACTTCTGTGATCCGTGTCGGAGATGCGCAACAACTGTCACGCTGTCCCACCTGATTGGCTTTTGCTCGGTCCTACCGGACTGAGGGGGCCATTTGCGAATGACGTCAGGCTGTCCCTCCGCCCACCACTCCGATGGAAGTTGCCATAGTAACGGTTCACCAGAATCTGTCTCAGCGCTTCGCCCTAAGAGAGGAGAAGAAATGGAGGGATGTAATGACGTTATGTCAGCAACGGGGAGAGAGGGGTGGTTGTATAACAGGGAGACATTCATCCTCAGTGGTATTTTAGATTTCTTTAAAGACACTGAAACACCCCCTGACCTCACACAATGAAAACCTGTCGTCACGACCACGCTCTGTCATCCACAGGAATGGAGCGAGGAACATAAACTTTTCAATTTAAATATTTAATTTAAAGACTTCCTTGATTTCTATGCATTAAAAAGCGTAAAATGAGGTATACGTCATTTAACACCCACGCAACCGCTGTTATCATCATCAGCAGGGACTCTGTGCAGCGGCAACGTGAGGTCCTGGTTTTCACTTAGACAGACCTGGGGCCGGCCCTCCCACACTGTGACTCATCCACTGTCGAGCAGCCAGCAGCAGCACGACTTTGATGTTGTTATGGCAACCGCAGCCCATAGCTACCTGAGAGACCTCCCATGGGATAAAGGGAAAGAAATGAGAGAGAATGGGGTTTTTCGTGTGCGTGCGTGTGTTTTTTTTGCGTTATTGTGTGAAATCATTGTCAACCGTGGGTGGTCCTTGATAGGAGACAGTGGCATTATGTGAGCTCTGCTGCCATAGTTATGCTCTGGAGGTCAGGATTAGTTGAAGTGGGAGGTGTGATGAACATTATTCTCATCTTTTATTGGCAGGTTCAACGGAGAGTAACAGCATGGCACGATCAGCTGTAGTCACAAGACGACCCCCTGGTGTCATTGCTCTTTTTCTGAAGCCGAACCCTGGTGCTCTCCTGTCTGGACGTTATCTAAACTGTCCTCACAAGACCCACACATCTCATCAACACCCAAATAGTTGCAGAACACATCTGCTTACAAAATACTTCTCTTCTATCGGAGATAATTATATATTGAGCATCTGTGATCAATATTGTTAGTGTGGAATATATATAAATATGAGAGCCAGTCTCTTTAATAGATCCACCTGAGGCTGGTAATATCGTTGCATTGCCTTTAACACAATTGGAGAAAAAATTATGCCTGAAAGTTATGTCATGCATTGTTAACTTATGCCTGTGTGTGTGTGTGTGTGTTACTGTTTGGGATTGAGAGGCGAGTGGTTTAATCTTACTGCATTCGAACCAGTGAAGAGTGATCGGAAACACAAAAAGCAGGGAGAGAAAATACATTTTGTGTATTGTGTTAGTTTGAATCTTGATATCTCAACGTGAACCTCCATAGAATTGGAGTTACAATAAGCCGCCATGCTGTTACATGTACCTACCCGCTTCTGATCCTCCAACAGCTTCTCCGGCTGGTTCTGATCCAGCTGCTGGGTGCAGTGAGGCATGTGAGCGCAGCCGTCCAACAGATATAAACACAGGGTTAGTATTCATGCAGCATAGAAAAGGCAGATCTCAGGTTAATAACCGCATCTCGTATCTACTCAGCAGTTTACAGAGGCCATGCAAAAGGAATTTCCTGAAGGTGAGTTGTCATGCAGTCACTGCCATGTTTAGAAACCAAAAAAAAAAAAAATGGTTGTGGAGGGATAAAGAGAGCAGAGACAGGGGATGTGCACAGTGCTGACATGTCCAGGGTGAGTGGATATTTTGATAATCTTCTGAATTACCTTAAAAATACTATAAAAGGTTTTATTCTACTATGACATAATCTATTTGCTCTTCATTTCAATATAATTTCATTTATCAAGTTGTTGTTTTAAAGGAGTAGTTAGACATCTTGGGACCGAGGCTGATTTGATTTCTTGCTGAGAGTATAAAAAGACATTGATATACATAGACTGTAGATAAAGATGGACAACATGACAGCTCTCTCAAAGTGAAGGTATGACCTTGACCTTTGACCACCCAGTGCTAGTCAGGTCATCGTTGAGTCCAAGTGAATGTTTGTGCCAAATGTAACAAAGTTCCTTTTGGCTGTTCATGACATATCACGTTTACAGGAATATAGGAGCTGGAGATGGACTGCTACGGAGTTAAAAAAATGACAGACGTCAAGTGGGACACTTTCTACTCATTCGACTTTTAAAGTTAATGTACTTACATGGTTCTTGCTGTTCTGGGTTTTTACCCTCATAGTTTAATGCACTTATTTGCAAGTTGCCTAGGATAAAAGTGTCAGCTAAATGAAATGTAATGTAATGTACTTCTCTTAGCATGAGTGAGGCTAGAACAACGGTCAGTCTCATAGCATTTACTTTTTTCACTGCAGACAATTGCAAGCAATCCCCATGTTTTGCAATTCAATTTCGACTGAGATCTTTCTTTCAGCTGAAAATGTAATTAAATAAAACTATAATGTAAAGTGGCCTGTGACATGTGCAAGACACAGAAGATGAAATTCCGGGCATTCTCTTTGGAGAGAAATAAACACAGATTTCTCTTCTGTATTATTCACCACATTAGAAACACAAAAAGTAAGACACACATGAAATAACACAACAGAAACAAACAGACACACTGCCAGTGGTTATATAGCTTCACACAATTGTATATATATATATATATATATATATATGTATAAAATCATAAAACGGAAACCACACTGGAGCTGTCATTTAAAGTCAAGGATGAATAATATGAGCGGTTCACACTTTGAGCAACAAGAAGAAACGCACACAAATCAAATGAGGACAAATGACGCATGACCCAAGTTGTTTTTTTTTGTGTCCCGAGTAGCTTTTTACGGTATTTAAATTCAGTACCTGTATGTACAGTGTGTGCACATATCGAGGTAAAGGGAAACAGATCAAAGGCAATGCTCCACATAAATTGTTATGTAAAAGACACACAAGGGGGGGGGGGGGGGGGGGGCAGCAGTGTGGAGAGGAGAGGGGTGATGGGGTTAGAGTTACATAATCACCCCAAAAGGAACCAGGCCAGTAAACCAGTGACCCCGAGCTGTTTACAGTGGCCATCTGTCACCAAACACACTGAGGGCAAGAGAGGGAGAGCAACTGAAATACAGTGACACACACACACACACGCACACGCACACGCACACGCACACGCACACACACACACACACAAACACACACACAAACACAGATCTATGTGTCAAGATCAAGATCCTGCATGCACCAAATATATCATGATACCAGGTGTGATCCTGGCCTAACAACTCGATCAAGCCTCCATGATGATGCTGATTAAACATGATGCTTTAAGTCTGTTCTACACGATAGAAGCTTAGTTACAACCGCCATCAAAGAACAGAGTATCAGTAGCTTCATGTAAAGTAGACACTTGATGTCGCTGCACTAAAGAAAACTGTAAAAAAAAAACTCAACTTACAGTTTAAGTTATTCTCAAAGAGATCTTTTAAAATAGGGATACAAATACAAGATCATTAACAGAATAATCCTGTAAATATCTGTTATTTCCCATTACGTACATTTTTGAATTACAAGTTTTACTTTATGGTTAATATAAACATTTTGTATTAGTTGTTATTCCATGAAATTACTTTTTTAACCTTTGGGGTTATATTGTTTAGATGTGACTAGTTGTTTTCAGCGTGTGACAGTACTATTTCTAATCATAAACAGAACTAACGTAAATCTACTTGTAATTTATCTGTAAGTTTTTTTTGGTATGGCATCTTTCACAGATGCAAGGTGCAAAAATTGAAATTGATCAGAACTTAAACTAAAAGGTTTCTGTTTCTTTGGCATTCAAAAGTATGGTAATGATTTTCTGGGAGATAGAATGAGACAGAAGAAGAAAGAGAATGTGACAGACAGACAGATGTGAAAGAAGAAAACAGAAAGCAGAGAATATAGTCATACGAATACTTTGTGGTAAACAAAGTGCAAATGATGTCATTTAACTTTGTTATTCGAAGGCTACACTATGTCTGCCACAGCTCATGTGCACTGGTTTACTTTATGATTATTCTTGTGTTGTACTTGATTTTTAATATGTATTTCAAACTCCTTTATGACAAACTGAAGAAGACAAAGTGAGGCAGAGTTCAGGAAAAGGTCAGGGTGGGGGTGAGCAGCATCTTCCACTAGTCTGTGGGCACCGCCTCACCGTCGCCACAACAAACGAGCGACCGCAGAGACATGCTGCTGATGATCAGTGAAGATGTGTGCAGCCAGTCGCCCCCCCGCCTGACCACAGACACCACGGAGCAACCCATCACAACTGCCACATCCGCCCTGAAAACTGCACATTCCACCTAACTGGAAACTCCCGGGGGGCAAACCCCTGATCTCACATCTCTTGCTTCGACAATAGAGGAAATGATTGTGCGCACACATGCACACAGAGTTCATTCTACTCCACGTTTCGGGAGTTTTTTTAAAGCGAGTAAATAAACACGTCTTCACAGACTGAAACTCAGTCATGTTAGCGGTGAATGACCTTTATCCACTCGCTAGAAAAGCACACTAACTGCAAAATCTCATGTATCTTGACCATATATGAGGGTGGGAGAGAAGGTGGGGAAGAAATAAAATATAAAAAAGAAAACCAGATGCTGATCTTGAAATCTAACAGTCGACAGGAATATTTTTTTTTCTTCCTCATTCGTCCACTCAGAGAGTTGCCAAGTGAACAAACAGGGAGGTAAGAGGGATGACTGTTTCCATCACGGAGGGCTTGCATAACGGCTCAGACCAGACCACACGCACACGAGACGCCAGGTATCAGAGAGGAGAACCCGGGAGCAAACCGCTTTGTATCCTGAACTGCTCTGGCTCTAACAGAACTCTGATCAACGAAAAGCAGCGAATCGGGCCGATAATCAACGCTGACATTCAGCAGAGCACACGTCAGGGGAGGTCAAAACCCACCTCATGCTGTATAAAACATTACAGTATAAAATCACACACCTCTTGTGACCCTTATAAGTTATTCTGCTGCGCTCCGAGTTCAGCAGAGGACACAGGAGCCTCTAGACTATAAAACTATAACCAACACTCACTGACAACTTGATTAAGCAAGCTGACGTGTGCATGTGCGTGTTTGCAACCAGGTGAGAAATAATGGGTGTGAGTGGAAGTGGTGAGTATTTGTCGTGCAGCCGGTTGACGGATGGTGTCACAATATTTTAATGGGGCCTAAAAGGGAGACAAAGAGAGAGAGAGAGGACAACAAATACAAAGATTGGCACGCGGTGGCGAAGAGCAGGTTTCCGTGTGTGGACGGACAGAGATACAACACTTAACAGGTGCGTGCAGGGATCATGTCTCTCTCACGCGCTCATGCAAATAGCCCCTCACCACACACACACACACATAGCAGTGTGGGTAAACAGCTCCTCTACACAGCGCCCTCAACAGTTTTATTGGCAATTACGGCTGAAGGTCACACATCAGCGGAGGGGCTGAGTTCCAGGAAAAAAAGGCCTGGTTCTTATGTAACCTCAGCCCAGGATTGGCAGGGGCCCAGGAATCGTGCAGTTTGCAGGCAAGGGAAACTAGGACACAGCCTCAATGACTGCCACAGCCCCACACCTTCATTTGAAATTCTCCAACACACAGACAGCCCACACACAGCCACAGTGCCCCCTATTGGTGTCGAAAGGAGATACAGGGGAAACACCCTTGGAAAAAGAGCTGCACGTTGCCAGACACACTATTAAACCTGCATGAGAGAACAAAGGCGATTTTATGGCTTTATTATCTTGATTTTTTTTTTTTTATTAAACCATGCATAGATATGGAACACAGACTTGTGAGTCATTGAAATTGTGATTGCTACTTTCTGATATTTGTTTGATACATGTTTTCTTTTATTTAAAACATATGAACTATGTCACCTGCACTGACCTTTTTATTTTATGTTTTATATCAGCCTCTGCCTGTTGCATCCTTTCAGATCTGGGGTCTGTTTGATTGCAGCTTGTGAGTGTAAAATAAAATGCCAAATCGATTTTCTGACGGAAATAAATGTTAATGTATGTCCAGACGTGACTTTGGCTTGATCTGCTGAGCACAGAAGTAGGGCATGTAAATATCCAGCGTGAGGACAGCGAGCAGACACACACAGCCCTGGCAGCCGGCCCAGACTGCGAGTGACTCACCTTGGAACTTGGAAAACCACAACTCTGTAGAGCAATATGTAGGAAAGCCACAGCACCAGCACACATCCCCCCTCTATCTCCTTCTCTCTCTGCCTCTTACCCTTTTTAATTCATCCCCACTGCCTGTTTTTGAGCAGACAGTGCAGCAGGTGTGGAAGGAAGAACCAGCCTACTACTACTTGTTACCAGCTGTGCCTAGAGCCCCTGCTAACTACAACATGAGGCCACGGCAGCTGCTACAACACGAGACAGATCCTAGTGCAGCTACGAGTGTAATGCAGACATAACAGACAGGAGCTCAAGGGAACAAGGGCATAAATACAAGAAAAGGAGAAACAACCTTAGGCAAATCCATCTCATCATCAAAGGCCCTGAGCTGAAAGAGAACACAGGGTTTAGAGGGTTAGATCACTTCACAAGGAGGACGATGCAGTGTGTAAGTTCAGTGAGTTCCGCCTGTGGATGTACTTATTTATTTCCAGAGTTAAGTATAAATAGGATTTATGAATGGAGTGAGCAGAGTTAGTGCAGTCTCATACAGTGGTGACGGTGGAAGGTATCTCAAAGAAGTGACTGCAGAGGAGAAAGGGAATGTATCTATATGTGCCTGTGCGTGTGTGTGTGTTGTTAGCTCCTATAAAACGACATATAAAAAGACACTATTAAATGTTGCTGTTTTTGTGTTAAGATGTTATTGTCATAAATAAAGGTTTACGTCGTTCTCTTTATAGAACATATGTCACCTATAGTATAATCAGTAAGAAATCATATACCGTGCTGTCTGCACTTGGCAGCTCCTCCTACCTTCTCTCCGTAGCCTCGGTCTTTAGTCATCATCTCTCGCAGCGTCTGCAGAACTTTGATGCACAGTCGCTCCTCGTTTTCCTCCAGCAGCTGCTTGGTGTGTTTGATCAGCCTGCGCAAGCACATAAGTTCATAAGGCCTCATTTCTAGGTACATTTACATAAAATCATGGACATATTTGTGTCCCTTACTTGCATATGAAACCCCCGCTCTCACACTTCTTGCGCGAGTCTGTGTTTTCGGGGAAGAGCAGCTCAGGCCTGTGCAGCACGTCCACCAGAACCGACAACTCAGCCTGGACCAGCGGACGCAGACGGTCCTCCAGAGCCGACACAATGTCCTAGAGCGCAGACGAAGAAACACATGTAATGCTTGCATGAATGTTAAAATTGTGTATGACGCACAAACACACACACATGCATACTGTACCTGCAGCCTCTCGATAATGTTCCTGTAGTCCCGTGAGGCCGTCACCACAGAGTCTCTGCGTGTGGCGTTGCGAGCGGAAAGTCTCCAGCTCATGGCCGTCTTCTGCACGATGTTGTTGGACTTGACAAACAGATTGTTCACTTGATTGTCCAGGTCCACTGGGATGGCTATCGCTCGGCCTTTCGCTGTAGGTACACACACACACACACACACACACAGTGATTCAGACTAGTATGTGCTTGTTAGATTTGTGAGGTTGCGTTTGGGTAGTGTATTGTTCTTACCAACATCAGAGAGCACCTTTATACAGTTCTCCACAGAGCCCTTCTGGACCGGGACCAGCCAGTTACAGTGGTAGACCCTGAACACAGCCTGCAACAGCTGCACAAAGACTGGCTGCCTGGTCTGAGAGGACGATGAAAGAAAAGGCCAGAGGGGATGTAGATTCTTGTATTTTTTTAACATTAACAACATTATTATTTATCATTACTTCTCTAGTCATGAAAGACAGAAAGTTTGTGTGTGTGTTACAGGTGACAGCACCTGCAGTGTCAGATCAGCACACCGACACAGCGGTGCTTTGTCACTTTTTTACAGAGACCCATCAATCCCCAAGCAGACATGTGCCCTAATCCCCCCCCAGTGAAGAAGTCTGTAACACCCTGCTGGATTAAATCTCAATAAATACCTGAAATATTTTCCCCACCAGAGACGCCTCCAGCAGAGGAAACAAGCAGTGAGAAAATGAAACATGCACAGGAAATAATCACTACGCTTCATGCACGTACTTCCAAAAACATTCCGATGCATTTCAGAGACAAAACATGCTTCTGTAGTGACTGACAGCTTAATTACTGTTAGAGCAAATGATAGATTATATTACCAGGGCACTGAAAATACTTTACATAAGCAAACGTCAAGAAGTTTGCTTATGTAACCAAAAGGGGAATTTTTATGCATTAATCAACTACAGGAAAAGCTAGTAGCTCTATTACTGGAACATGAGAGACACAACTCTGATCTATACAAATGGGAAGAGAGGGGGGATGGTTAATAAGGAAGGAGGCCCCTGATTTTCAACCATCTTTCATCTGTCTTGTGTCCCAATTATCAGAAAACACACTAATTAATTTACTCTTAAATTTGATACATTTCAAGGGATGTTCTAAGAAAGACGACCTTTAAACAAGAGAGTAGACTGGCTGGCCATATTAGACACGGACAAATTTGGGAGTCAAGACAGACGATGAGTCGGTTCAGAGAGTTCACGGCAACATGTTTAGTTGAACGCCTGTTTTTACAGACACACACTTAACCCAACAATTTTCTCTTGTATCGAAACAAAACTTTTTTTCAATGCAAAAATGCAACAGGCACTTTTTTTAGTGAATACATCTGCTGTGAATGAACAGTACTAGTCACAAATTTAATTTAGCTGCAAATTAGCCACAAAGTATTTGCAATGCAAAATCTATTTTACACTTCTAGTTTATCTCCATCACACACACACACACACACACACACACACACACACACACACACACACACACACACACACACACACACACACACACACACACACACACACACACACACACACACACACACACACACACACACACACACACACACACACACACAGCCAGTTAATGTCCCATCTACCCTGTGACCTTTTGACTGCATATTTAAATGTTGTGTGCCTATGTGTCGCCTGTGTACTTGTATATTGTGTTACTTATTTGTCGTGTACTTATATCTCTACTTATATGTTTGCACCGGGGATTAGATAGAAACTGTTTTTCAATCAATATGTACTGTGCATTTGCAGAATTGACAATAAAGTTGACTTTGAGATAAGATTTGTGTGTCTTGGAGTCTTGTTCTTATATTTAATTTGATTTAAGTCTCTTCTATTCTATTCTCCTTTACCTGTATTTATTCTGTACATGGTCTGCAAAAATATAAATAAAAAAAAGATGGAGGATTGCCTCATATTATATCATTATATTATATTATATTTAGCACATTCAGAGTTACTGCACATGATTTTAAACTCTCTTGTCTATTATCTCATACAGCAGTTGTTCCTGTCATGTAGCTGCAGTTATCTACCTGCAGGCTGGTGCTCTGGTCAGAAAAAGGCGAGCTGAAAAAGGTTGTCACGATGCTCATGATGGTCTCCGTCACATAGCTCTCCAGAACCGTGTCCGCATGTTTACGATCGCTTGTGTTGTTGCACACCTGGAAAACCCCAAAACACAACATATTTTAGCGTTATTACACTTTCCTACATGGTGTTATTGTTTCCATATAAACCCCACTTGTTCCTTACCCTGCAAATGTCAACCAGGAAGTTCTCAAAGAGTTTCCACATGTGGTTTGAAGTGTAGATCTCCTTCATTTCCACCTCAGTGTCCACGTAGCAGTGGTTCAGGAAGTTGATGTAGGCGATCTTCACCTGAAACGTAGTAATTCATGTTTGAATGAAAACATGGTTCCAGTACAGGATTGTTGATGTTCTAATCCAAGGAGGTAAAATAAGTTGAAGAATCTGTCATTTCAATAGTGCTTTATCAATACAACTCTTGCATAGTGCAGAAGCTACAAGTTTAAAGAGAAAGAGGACAAATCATTTATTTAGTGGATCATCTTAAAAATTGAGACAGTTTTTTTCCACAATTTCGTTGATTTGTCAAAGAATAATTCATGGATCTTGATAAAAAAAAATCTGAAATGTTTAAATATATTTTAAATAAACATTTATCTTTAAATCTGGTTTAATAAGGGAACTGTTGGGCCTTGGAGGAGCTATGAAATTGTAGTTAGAGTTTTTGAACTGAGATACAATGAGAACCTCTTTGAAGCCTCTTATCGCTGCTAAGACCCTCATCAGATCTTTGTCCACGGCTGCTCTCACCTCAGGGATGCAGTCCTCGTGCGTTACCACACGCACTATGTCATCCAGTGGTAACAGAGAGTTACACTTGATCTCTGTGTAGACGTTTTTGCCCTCGGTGCAGACCGCCAAGAGCTCCACCAGGTGAATGTGGTACATCAAAGGACTGTTCTCATCCATGCGGTCACGCTCCGACCGCATCATCTGGACCAGTGTGTGGAAGGAGGCCCGGTCATTGTAGAAGACCAACACGTCTTCGCCGGCATTCACGAGCTGTAGGGAACAAACATAAACATGCACCATTACATCAGGCTGAAACTGCAGCAAAGACATGCAGGTAGAAATTAAGTGTGGAAACCCGAGATGACCTCTGCCATGACGATGTCCTGACACTTCTTGATGAACTTGTTCTCTGCTTTGACAATAGTCTGCAGGAACTTGAGATACTGGACGTTGCGGCCGTGTGTCTCGATGCAGTGGACGAAATGCTGCACCACGCGCTCGTTGATCTCACTACAAAGCTGGAAGTTGTTCATGAAGATGTGCTGCATGGTGATGGCTTCCAAAATCTGGACAAAAGGAAAAGGGGAGACGCTTCAGAACAGAAAGCTGGAGTAAAGTCAAGACCAGTGATTACGAGTATTGCTTGGTGCATAACCGAGCATGACCTCTCACCCCTGGGTTGAGGAACAGATTGATGTGCTTGTGCAGCAGGGCTTGGTTCTGCTGGTTTCCTGCACAGAAGTTCTGCAGGAACTGATGGGCGAGCTTCATGATGTCCTGCATACGTAAATCTTCTCCCTGGAGGTGAACAAGACTGATGTGAATATGTATCCATAAAGCACGTCACAGAGCATCGTTTCCCTGAAAGCTGCTCACATACCTTCTCATAGGGGATCTGCAGGAGCTCTAGGACCACGGCATGAGCTCCCATGTTCCTCAAAAGTCTCTGCTGCTGTTTCCTGCTCTTCCTACCTGATAGACCTTCTTGGACACACAACCTGCTGAGCCGCAGCAGGATCTGAGCAGGAGATAAGGAGCGAAACAAAATGTAAAGAGGTGAAATGAAATATAATGCAACATAATGTGCGATTCATGCAGATTGAAGCTTGTCAGATGAAGTAAGCTAGCTACCTCTTTCACCACTCTGTAGTTGTAACTGCTCGTACTTTCTGGTTTCTTCAGTTTGTCTGTGCCCCCAGAGTCTCCCTGCGGAAAATCAGAAGCCGTGTTTCAGAGAACAAGAGTTTTTTACAGTCGCTGAGATACTGTAGTATAGTTTGAATCTTCTGACATTCAACATACTGCACCTTTTTATTTTGTGACTCAGCGGACTGTCCCTCTCCTGTGTCCATGCCTTCATCAGGCCCCTGCCTCTTGTACACCCACAGCTCAGACTTCTCTACGATGGAGCGCAGCTGGTCCAGGTCCGACTTTATTTGCTTGTAATTTTCCACATCTTGGCTGGTGACCAACAACTGGACCTATTAACACAAACACTCAGCTACCAGGCTTTTTAGGCAACACCTGCTAAAACTAATGTGGTCTAGTAAAAGAAGGGCTGCAATAAATCCTCCCTTTATAAAAGTGACACTTTCAGTTCAGTCGTTGGTTCTGTTAATGCTTTAAGGCTTTTCTACGTCAATGAGCGTTAACACCACTGTGTATGAGGGAGGACTCCAACCCCTTTATAGTTTACGAGCTAATGCTGCGAGTCATGTGGGTTAAAAAGAATCAAGAGCACCTTAAGCAAAAACAAATGGTATTCTCTGTGTGTATGAGGCTTCAGGATACCTGCTTGAACGCCTGCAGAACCTCCTGCCTTTGGCTGAAGTGCCTGAAGAGCAGATGTAGAGCTCTGGACACCAGAGGAGGATAATCATGCATGGTTAAATGGAGGAGGACCCTCAGGAAGGTCCGACCGCCATGATCGTCCAGGTCCAGCGGGGTGTTCTCTTCACTGAAATCACACAAAAAAGAAACACGCTAACAATGAAAGCATGTCATCTTTTGTGTATTTTGTGATTCTTTCTGTATTGGGACTGTTATACCTTCCACCAAAAATCCCCTCTGCCTGCTCCTCTATGTGTTCGAAATCCAAAGCACCTGGAATCACAGTGTTTTTTGTAACTAGGCTCTTCTCATTAGCCACATCATTTGTGTAAAACATTATGCTGTATATGAATCTGACCTGGCATGTTGCTTGGTCCCTCCACTGCTCCAGTTAAAGATAATTCACTCTGAGAGTTACTCTCATCAAACTCCCTCTTAAATATGGACAGCAGACAGGAGATCCTGTAGTCCAGACGGACATTCAGGATAAACTACAGGACAGGACAAAAAATAACAGGGAAGTGAATATACATATCTATAGTATGTGCTTGCACTTGCATGTAAGTATACTTGTGGGTCCTTTTACCTGCAGGATCTCTATGATTTTAAGTTTGGTGTCCATGACCAGTATGTCCTGCTTCTCTGGTTCAGTCTGAGTCTTGACTGTGTCTCCATTCGCGCTGATGGTGGACGTTGTGGGAAGGAAGCCTCCTCCTCTCAGAACTACTTGGGACATCAGCTCCCCGACTCCATGAATAGACCTCATCACATTACTGCCTAGACACACACACACACACACACACACACACACACACACACACACACACACACACACACACACACACACACACACACACACACACACACACACACACACACACACACACACACACACACACACACACACACACACACACACACACACACACACACACACACACACACACACACACAACTCAACTTCATGTCCATTGAACATTAGCTCCTCCAGTAGCCACCCAGGGCGTTCATACCTTTACTCTCATCTCCCTTGTCCAGTTTGTTGAAAGGGAAAATCGTGCTGACGTGGACACAGTCTAGAATAGCCAGCAGGATCTTTGTTAGTCTCAACAGGTCACTGAAGTTGTAGAAACCAAAATAAATCAGGTTCCTGGCCAGATTCACCACCTGAACGAGACAGATAAATGTATTAAACTGATGTGCGACCTGTGATTTCTATGATGTGTGTGAATATATAAACAGATTGTGTCTGACTCACCTCGAATGTGAGCTTGTTCTTTTCCTTATCAGCAAACGGGAAGCTCTGACCCACGACATCTCGCAGGTAGTTCTCAACAAACTCCATCGTCTGCGAGAATCTCTCTTTGATTTCATCTTTAGATGTTCCATCATTGTCATAGCTGCAACACAACAAAACAACCACACATTTATCAACAAGAAAATTCAAAGACAAATATCCTAAAATGAACATCGACTAAATTGGCTCACTCGTCAATGGCGATCTCTGATGGGATCTCCGACCAGAGTCGTGCGTATTTGACGGGCGTGACCTGCTCCTGAGGGTCACGGTCCACATGCATGTGCAGCATCATGCGACAGAAGGAGGCCCGCAGGTCATAGGGCAGGTCCTCATCCGACATGCATCGCAAGATCAGGTCCACGTCCAGCTGGCCAGAGATCTTGTTGATGGCTAAATACTGACGGTCCAAACACATCCTGGCAAACAGGTTCAGCTGGTACCTGCAGTGGATATACACACAGTCTTAGACTCGCTTTAAAACTGGGAAATGATCATACAGGCATCATCGGCTCAACCTTAAGTCAGAGAGTCCAGTGTCTACCTGTAGTAGCTGATCACTTCCTGGTCCTCCTTCAGGCCCTCCTTGGCATCCTGGGCCAGTTCTCTGATGCTTTTACTGCGGATCTCTTTAATGCTGTCCTTCCAGAACAACCACACCTCCTCCTCATCCTCCTCTGACTCCACAGAGCTCTCCCCGAGAGGCACACCCTCAATCTCAAATCTGGACAGGACCAGTCTGCAGAGAGGGGGGGGTAATGGAGACAAATATTACATGTCAGTTTTTATTATGCTGATAAAGACTGTTAGGATTAGAAACAACGACTTGCTACATCATTATTACTTGTTGGAAAGGATGTGATGAGCCTTATATTCACACTGTCAGAAGAGAGCAATGAAGATTAATTAAAAGACTTACTTTACAAAAGAGTGTATATCTATATGACTAAGTACAGTGGTTGTTGAAGAACACAATTCTATTTTTGGATTGTAAATTGATTAGTGAAATAATTGATATAAATTACATTTTACACCTGCGGTAGCTGTTGTATTTAGAAGTGAAGAGGAGAAGAAGGGCATAGATGAAGGTGGAGGGAGGAGTACTCACTTGGTTTCTATGAGGATGTCTGCATTAGTTGGATCCAGCACTGCGTTACAGATGAGCTCCTGTGTCACAGGGATGGACTTATTCATTGACACACACAAGTCTGACAGGTAGTCCAGGAACCTGGACACACACACACAACACATATTCAAAATTCAACAAGGATTTCAAGAAATATACTAAAGTATACTTAAGATTTGACGTTAAAATCAAATGCTGACTACTCTTATTGGTCAGTTACTGATGATGTTAGTTCCCTTTGATGTGTGCACGGCTTGCATTGGATTGCAAAGATTGTGTACATTCATGTAAAAAGGATATACTGTGTGATCATACTAGATTACGATCAGGGTAAATTTGCACTTTTGGATTTTTTGCAAACAAAAGGGAGAGAGGGACAAAAGAGAACATATCAGACCAGTACTAAAATCCCTTCACTGGTTGCTAATAGCATAGAGGGCTCCTTTTTAAATCCAAAAATGTCTTACACTGTCTTCAATTCTAGATTTTTCTATTCGATTATGTTCCCATGTGGTCATGGAGGTCACTTAGTGTTAGCTTGCTGAACGTGCCACACTCAAACTACAAAAATGTACTATATTTTTACTGTAGTCTTACACTTGCATTAACCCTTTTCTCATAATTTTTTTGTATTTTAACATCTTTTACTGTCTTAAAATGTTCTATTTTTAAGCTCATTTGTGCAAATGATCATCCATGATTTAATCATTTCCTCTTTGATTCTGTCAGGCCTGGACGTGGTGCACAGACAGGCGGACGCACACACAAACCTTGGCTCTCGGTTCTTGCGGACCAGACTAACGAATGTGTCGATCTCTGCAGCCGTGATGTGTTTCTCCAGCAGCTTGCGGTTGTTGTGGAGCAGAGCTGTGATCGTGTCCTCGGCCAGGACGTCATAGCCGATCTGTTTCTGCATGAAGCGGAACTGTTTGGCGATATACTCCTACAGGCACAAAGACACAACCGGTCAGAACATATGTGCACCAACAAAAGCAGGATTTAGACTGTAATGTGGTTAAAGAGAAATAGAGTGTTCCTAGAAGAGGGGAATGTGGTATTTCACAATAAACAGGCATTTGTCAAAGCTTGAGGTCGTATCTCACTGTGGTCCTCTGTCCTCTTCTCAGCAGAAAATTTAAATGCTCTTATACAGCACAGTAAATTAGATTTAGGGTATTTTTTTGTTTTTGTCAATGCGTCTTTCACCTTCTATTCAATTTACTGAAGGAAATGTGGAATGCAGCTTTATAGGAACTTCATGACCCTAAACGCCCACGTCACACTGTGCCAGGACTGACAAGCCATACCTGGTTCTTGCGGTAGTCCTGCTGAGAGTGACGCAGAACCCGGTAACACAGGCGGCAGATATGTCTGAAGGGGGCATGACGCTGGTCAGCCAGCTCCTCCAGTCGCAGCATGGGCCCATCGCCACTGTCTGTGAAGGGAGCCTGCAGAAGCTTGAAGATCTGAACAGACAGGTGAGGTTGAGAGAATCGTAACCACACTGAAGTAAAGGCGGAAAAGATTTTCACACAGGCAGATACAGAGGGAGCAGGGAGAGTGTGTTTAAAATGTTTGCTGTATTCACACGTCACCTGCTTGAGAATGTTCTGTTCTCTCATGAGTTTCTGTCGCTCTCTGTTCGGTTTGTTGACCATGATCTCTAGGACATCCTGTCCGTTGTTGGGAATGTCCACAACGAAGAACACCAGATCCTCCAGGAGCTTAGTGACCGCTCTGGTTTTATATGAAGAAAACCCCAAACAAAGCAGTTAGTCTTCACCATCTTGTTTCTGTTTTATAAAAGTTCACAGAGTGGAACCAACGTGCAAATTATACCTCCTCTCATTCTGAGTGATGGTGCCTTTTTCCAGCTTTCCAGCAATGGAGGCCAACACTTTACTGGCATCGTTGGCAAAGTCCAGGTCTCTCACCTCAGCCGGAGAGACGGGCACAATGGCAAATGCCTCTTTGTCCTCTTTCAGTGAAGATGTGCCAATCTTGAATTTAAAACAGAAATGCACAACAGGTATTTTTTAGTATTTTCAGTATTTTCCCCACAAAAACTACAATTTTTATATAAAAAAACAACAACCATGTGCATAGACGGAGCAACTTGCATATTATATTCAGAACATTCTAAAACCCTTCCATCAGGGTGGAGGGGCTGCAGGGAGGCTTTTTAAACTGGCAACAGTTGGTGTAGATTTTAACTACCAGTGACTCATGAAATCATAAAATCCCAGACAGCATTTCACATCAGCACCGTGACAGTGAGAGTCGAGACAAAAGCTGCGACAGTGTACTGGTGATGTATACATGAGGGTAAATAAACGGTCACTTACACGCAGCATGACGGGTTTCTCCTCCTCCTTATCGATTGGTTGGTTGGTGCTGTGAACCCACGTGTTGGTGCACAGGTGTCTGAGGCGCACATATGAGTTCCTGCAAACAGATTTTTATACAGATATTTATGTTTGCATATGGGTTAATATGTGGACTTCACACATACATACTCATTCCTAAAATACACAGATGCCTTTCTACTACTCATTGGACATAACTGAATCAAATATAAAGCAAAACATAAAGTCAAGTAGTTTGCATTCACAGCAATGTTGTAAGGTAGGTGGCAGCAGAATAAGCATTTAGATCTCCTTTTTAAGTAACAGCACTAACTTTCTTTTACAAGTACAAATCAAAATTTGACTAGGAATTTAAATGGAGTAAAAGGTATAATAGAAAGATTCATGTTTTATTATTGTATATTTCATTTCATTGGATTCTTCAAACATGAATACAGTAATATGTAAGGAGTCCGTTATGGGGTAACTGAATAAAAGAAGAGATATGTTGCTGGCAGGGTAAAATTATTGTGATCATTGCATGGCTGAGGATTATCTTAAGATATATAAAAAAAAGACAATTCTAGTAGAAATAAACAGAGTGGTGAATTCCAAATTGTTACCTTTGTGACCCATTGATACAGTAAAGGTTCTCAGTGACACAAGAAGCACAACAGCAACATTTTTAAAGCTGCAACAGGACCAAACGTACATGCTGACATAAACTTCACATCAACAAACAGCTTCCTCTTCTAGGGAAAGTCTGGTGAAAGTATTTCTAGTGAATTTCTGTGAGTCTGTGGTTTTCTTCATTTGTAACAGATACGTGAGAAATCCTCCTACGCTGCAAACACATGCACGCACGAGCGCACACACACACACACACACACACACACACACACACACACACACACACACACACACACACACACACACACACACACACACACACACACACACACACACACACACACACACACACACACACACACACACACACACACACACACACACACACACACACTTCTCATTACTCCACAGGACAATGATAATTCATGTTGGAAGTCCCCTGTATGCTGTATGGTTTTCAGTGGAAAGAGCGACAGACCAGAAAACTGACAGTTCCTTCTTTCCTACACATTCATATCTTCAGTAACACAGGTACGAGCTGGTTGCAAACACTTCACAACTTTATTACCACCTTTATCCTTTTGGTCTTCCTACCTGGGTACGAGCGAGTCTCCCCCTCTCAAGGTGGTGGGGTCCAGCTCAAATATGGAGGAAATGTCATTTCCATCAGGAACGGACACTAGAGTGTACATGACTTTGTCCTGGACGTTTCTCAAACGTGCTCTCAAGGCTTCTTGCTCTGAGTCCAGCTAAAGAGACAGGAACAAAACACTGTTTGCTTAGAAATCATGTATTATAACCATACACAACCACACGTTTGTCTGCAGGATTACACAAAATCCAATGAACTGATTTCCATGAAACCCGCTGGAGGGATGGGACATAGACCGAAAAAGTGCTGATTCAATTTTGGGACAGGGTGTTTTGATACTTTCCCAGAAAATAATGCATAGATCTTGATTTTGAATCAAGATCGGCCATATTTAAGGAGCTGATATCTCTTAGTGTGTGCAATTTGGTGCAGCTTGACTGAAATCAAGGGGCCTTGACGGAGGTTTGTGCTCTACTGAGAGCCATCCTACATCCTAAGAGAGAGGCACAATGACTTATATCAACCAAGTCTCAGCTTTATTCTTGAATAAATTAGTTGGATCAGATTATTTTTCCTATTTTTGCGTCATTTCTGCAAAAGGATTCATGATTGAACATTTTCTTCATCTCACTGCCGTTTTCTTTTTTTACAGATGTGAACACCTTCATGTTGAAAGTCACAGCCGCTTCATTGAGTGCTGTGGCAGGGAGACACATTCACGATGCAAGGCTGCCACCTGCTGTTTACTGGCATGTACTACCTCAGCAAGACTTGGTTTATGAGAAGATCAATTCTCAGTTTATTGCATCAATGAGTTCACCTGTAAAATTGTGTAAAGTGTACATATTGTTACTATGGTTACTTGCAGTTGACTGCACCTTGGTTTTACAACAGTATTGCCGTCGTATTTGAGATAATAATACATTAAAAATAATAAAGAGTGATTTATTGGTGACTGTTACAGTGATAATCTGCAGAGCAGTCTATCAACATGATTTACTCACTGAGGAGCGGGACTCCAGGCACTCCTCTTCATAGTCTGGATTCACCTGCAGAAATACAGTAGAGTGGTTCAGCAGCTGGAAGGAGAAGCAAGTGTAGATACCATCATTTAATCTAAATCACTACTTTATAGGCCTTTAAAGCTGCTTCCCTGTTAGGTAACTATGTGCAAAGAGAAAAAAGTGTAAAAGAATATTTTACTCTATTTCTGCTGCTATTTACTACATCCTGTGGAGGTGCATTACTTATATTTTTACACTCTCAATCCCTTTTTGCACTATTCCGATTTGCACTACTCTTTTCCTATCCATCGTGTGCGTTATGACTGCATACTATGTTGTACTGTGTTCTATGTTTTGAGTACTTAATAAGTTGCGTACTTATATGTTTTGTCTAGTTATATGTTAACCTTTAGGATCAGAGAGAAAACTGCATTTCAATCCTGTCTATGGCCTGTACATGTGGCAGAGTTGACACTAAAGTTGACTTTGACTTATTCTTTTGTGCCAATGTTTTTTCTGGAAATACGTCCATAATATGTCAATATAATAACGTAAAGGGTCTTTGGTTATTTAAATTCAGTGGAAATTTGTTGCTTTGTTCTTATCCCAGTAAACATAGTGTCCATGGTGGACAGACCTCTGCAGCCAGGTAGTGTCCAGTGGCCAGGTGTTTGAACCTGAACAGGCTGTTCCAGTAGCCTGCCCCCCCTCTGCACGGGTCATGCTGCACAACCTATAACCAGAGCAAAAAGCAGTAATAACTTAACCATACAATCCAAAGAATTCAATGAGGCAGACTCAAAAGTCTGGTTTTATATTAACTGCTGGCATTGAGAAAACAGCTGAACTACCAAAACACTATTAGCAAAACCAACCCTAAAAATACTCTCCCTCACCTCGATCTCCCACAGGGCTTTGCTGCTGGTTGCCGAGGTAGCTGACTGCCGTCCAGTAGTGCGTAGGAAGACATATTGTTTTCTTCTGTGATCATCACATGTGAGGAATTTCTCTTGTTCTGCATGAAATAACCGAACCACATCTCCCTGGACAGAAGACAAATATTTGTTACCATCAAAAGAATTTAGCCTAAATTTAAAACCAACGTATTACACAGAGACAAACATTACAAAATGTATATGTATTCTTGGTACAGCACATTTTATGTATCTCACGGAATAAATTCACTATTCTAAGCCAGAGCCTTTTTAATATTTATTATAATGTAAGATTTCAGTGTGGACCATAGACTGTGTATAAAAATGGACGACATGACAGCTCCAAAAAAATGAAGCCAAAGAATCTGAACAGACCCCTGGTGGCTGACGGCCGAACAGGTCATGAATCCAGCCTACTCCATATTAAGCGATTGGACGATTCTCAAATTCCTAGAGCACAGACGCTGCCTCCAAATGTGGAAGATGGCAGAGCTCATATCCAGGATATTTCTAGATAGTGGGAGGAAGTGGAGACACATCGTCCATCTTTATGGACAGTTCAAGTTCTAATTTACATCCACTCAGCACTTAGGATGGACATAAATCAATACCTACAGTTGGTAAATAATTTACTAAGGAAAAAAACAAAACAACAAGTTCTAAGCATATCTGAGAAAAAGCTATATTTATTTAGTATCTGGTAGAAAATGTGTTTTGTCCTGAAGCCCTAAAAAACTATTTGTGGGGAAAAAAATGACATGTGTTTGTTAGCTGCTGTGAGACAAACCCCTTTTAGGATGATTTCCTGATTGTCACCCCACTTCATGAACAAGACAATCTTCCAGCTGGTGTTACAGTTGACTGAGTTAACCTGAAAAACACAAACACACAGTTTGAATGTAGCTGTAATGTCGTGGCAGACTAGTTATTCATGACTTTATTAGTTATGTGATAAAATAATCCAGTTATCCATCTAAACCATTCTAACCATCAATAACTTTTCAATCTAATACAGCAAATTTTGATATATATTTATCATATTAATAAAACACATTCCTTACAAATATGAGTTTTTACATGCACCACAGCCAAGGAAGCAGAAACAGTTCAACATTCAGTAGTGGTGCGGATCCAGATCAGAGGACGGATCCATCGAATGTTTATTCAAAAATGAGACATGTTTAGGGGACTAATATTAAGGAATGTGTTCACTGTACTAAAAATCTGGCCATAGCTAATTAGTATGTGGTTTGAGGTATGTGCTCTATTGAGTGTCATGCTACTTGACAGAAATACATTTTTTTTTACAGCATCAAAGCAAAACTGAAAACGTCTTCCTTACTCTGGTAACCGTCATTTGCACTTTAATTCTCAGAACCTCACACATCTGAGCTTCTTGCAGAGTCATAAATAAGGACTAATTGAGTTGTTTTTCTCTTGGTAAACAGGAAAAAAATCTGGCCTGAAGCTTAAACTGTCTCAGGGATCTGATGAATCGACAGAGGAAACGTTAAGTAAGGCGAAGCAGTCGAGCGTAACAAGAGAGAAACGGCCCAGCCCTCGGAGTGCTCTGTTAGCTGACGCCTACAGCTTCACTGTTCTGAATCAGGAGGAACAATCCTGCACTGTTTCACGTCAGGCAGCTAATAACCAAGAAGCGGTTATGAGGAAAAGGCTATTAATAGACACAGCAGAGCAGAAACTCCCACAGAAACATCTGAGGAGGGAAGATGAGGCGCAGCGGCTCAACCAGACCTCGTTGCATCCTGGATTATCCACGAGCTGGTGCGTGCTGGCATGCAGCGGCTGGCCAG
This sequence comes from Limanda limanda, assembly GCF_963576545.1. NCBI lineage: Eukaryota > Metazoa > Chordata > Actinopteri > Pleuronectiformes > Pleuronectidae > Limanda > Limanda limanda. The sequence goes on from NC_083639.1 coordinate 10,899,571, forward strand.
CGTTCACAGGGTTCAGGACCACTTTGTCCCCGATCACCACCTGTAGTCACACAAACAACACACGCAATAAAATGCAAAAATGTGAAATTGTAAAAAAAAATAAAGGTTATATATTAAAATCCTTGGTGCCAAAGAATCCAGATTCAAGTCATTTCAGAAGGTGTAAAGCGATGTTTCACCTAAACACTCGTCATAATGCACATACTGAACTCATTCTGGACTCCACATATTCAAAAAGTTTATTTTATGAGGTTTTACTCAAATGTATGATTAAGTCCAGGAGGATTTCCTGCACTCTGCAACACAAAAGGAGTTTATATTACTCAACCTTTAATCTAAAACATGCAAATATAAGGGCGCCTCACTCTCCATTTGCATGTCATTGTCATCGTAATACTATTTTCAGCAGGCAGGGACTATTTCCAACTTTCTTTTTGGCCATGGCATGCTGCTGCTGCTGCTTAGGCCTTGTGCCATGTCTACTTAAAGAGGAGCTTAGCAGAGAGGACCGAGGCTCTGCCGTGGCCCGTTTTGTCCTTGGGCATGAGTCCGCTTACTTCCTGCTGCAGGAAAGAAGAGCGGCTGCCAACAGGAGCTTTGTGATCAGGCAAACACCAATTAGTCTCTGGCGTAGGTCCACACAGGGTGAGATGTGATGGGACTGATCAAGTATTAGGATGGTAAATCAGACCTGTGGCCATGAGGTTGATTCTGCAATTCTAATTTATGTGCAAGTGATTAACTCCCTTATCAACCATTAAAAACAAGTTTTGGAGTACAAGAGAAGAGCATTTCCAAAAACTGATAAACGCGATGACTCACAGTGTCCCCTATGGAGCGTAGTTTGTAGAAAGGCTGTATATAAAACCAGGAGCCCTCATTTCCTGCCGTGTCTAGCATAACCCTCATGGCGTTCTTCTCTAGCAGCGCAGGCAGACGCTTGTTCACCGTCAGGTACTTGTTGCTCTTAAGGTGGAGGAGCTGTGAAGAGGCAATAAACAGAAATACACCAGACATGATGAAATGTGATGTGAGGAAGAAGTGGTGCTAACGGTGAAAGTTATCACTGCCCTTACAGCCAGCTTTTTCAGAAATTACAACAGGTAAGAATTAGGTTCAAATTGTAGTCTCTAAAGAATCTACAGGCTCTAACAGCTCAGGAGGTAGAGATGGATGTCCACTGACCAGAAGGTCGGTAGTTTGATCTCCAGCAGCTCCAGTCTGCATTGTTAAGTGTACTTGGGCAAGATATTGAACCGCAAATTTACCCTGATGGCTGTGCCAACAATGTATGAATGGAGTGCAATAGAAAAAGCTGTTTGAACCATTTTGCATAACTACACTGAAGATTGTCTTCTTACCATAAACTTATTTCAACATATGGATTTTTGGTCTTTATATGATGATTTGTATGTGCATAGACCAGCTAAAGGTGTAAGCACCTGATGTGTATTTTATGTATGAAACAGGCTATATAAATTAAATATGTTATTATTATCATACATGTATTATGTGTGGGTATTATATTAAGTCTGGCTGTTTTTGTTTAATTATCAGGGACCTCTTTATTTTACAAAAAATAATTCTGTTTGACTTGATGCTACTGATGATTTGTTTATTATTGAAGGGGTTATTCATTAATCAATTCATTAATTAATTGCTGGTATGCAAGGGCAATTTCAGTTTGATCAACAAAGTTGATCTGAATAACATCAAGCAGATGATTTGTCTTGTGGAGAACAAACCTGAATAACGTTCCCATACTGAATTACTGTTCCAAGAAGTTTTTTGTTTTCAGAGTCATTCTGCTTCTTCTCCAGGTCGGCTGCATGCTGGCAGAGAACAGAGAAAATAAGAGTGAAAATCACACACTCACACATAGTCATTCAGTAACAAGTTATCTGATTGGTTAGCTGTTGGGCAAAGAGTTGCAATACAAATGTTTTTGGGCAAAAAAATTCATTTCTGCAGAGGGGCTTTAACTCAAAACTCACATCTCCAGAGAAACAACCGTGAGATTGTAATCTTCTGTTTTATGACTGTGTGGTGAGATAGCATATTGCTTTAAATGGTATTGTAACACAGTAAGACAGAAGCTTGTAGAGGGCAGAAAGGTAGGACAGTAGGAGTGAAAGGCTTCGGAAATGTCTATAAAAGGAGTTTACAAGTCTAACTCAGCAAATCTCCTTTGAAACTGCTCTTATACTCTGGTTTTTGAATATGGTTTGTGCTGCCTGGCTTTAAAGTTTCATCCAAATCCAAAATAAAGTTTGCCTTGTGTAACTCTTGTTCTCTCTCTGTGAGCTGTGAGCCCCTGCGGACAGGTCTGTGTGTGTTGCTCTGGTGTGTGGTGAGGACGGCTGGGGGCTGAACATGTTGTCACTTCACTCACATGGAGCTTGTTGAGCAGCACTGTGTCCGTGTTCCCTCCAGGCTTCGCTGCTTTCCAGAACTGCTTCTGGGCCGAGTAGCGGTTCATAGGACACAGTCTGAAGAGACAGTCTGCACAGAGAGAGAGAGAGAGAGAGAAAGAGAGAGAGAGAGAGAGAGAGAGAGAGAGAGAGAGAGAGAGAGAGAGAGAGAGAGAGAGAGGGAGAGGGAGAGAGAGGGAGAGAGACAAAGATTCATCTGTAATGGGGAGATATGTACAGAGACAGAAAATACAAGTACAGGCTGTCATGTTCATATAAATCTGAGCATGCAGAAACAGACTTATTTTGATCATCTACAGGGACAAATAAGGAAGATGACAACTATGTTTATGGGTAAGAAAGGGACATGGATTTACATTAAACAAATACGAGAATACAATGAGTGACAGAGGTCAGCACTGCTGTGTGGGAAACGGGTCAGAGCTAAACACAAGTTAGACATAAACCAACCGAGGCTGAAAAGCCTTAGTCACTGAAACAAGTGGAAACAAAACGTACAATAACACAGCCTGAAATAAAACAAATGATATTGAAATAACATGAGAGGCTCAGGCTCATAAATACCTTTTTGAAATGTCTGGTGAAATATTCAAAGTGAAGAAAACATTATAAACTCATTATTTAAAGGTTCAGTGTGTAGTATTAAGGTGAAAGGGATCTATTGGCAGGAAGTGAATATAAAATAATCATAATGATGTTTTTAATAGTGTGTTTTATCTAAATTGTGTGAATTTTTGTTTTCTTTACCCTAGAATGAGCACTTTGTATTTAAATACTTTGGTTACATTGAGAGAGGGTCCTCTCTACTGAGGCAGCCCAAACTGGACAAACTAAACACCTTTTATCAAAACTGTAGTCTACCACAGGTTCAATTTCATGTTTAGAAGGACCAAGTGAGGTGAGGGGTGTTCAGCTGCAACACGCAATTTCACCACTAGATCTCACAAAATTCTACACACTGAACCTTTAACCGACTGTGATTGTGTGTGTGTGTGTGTGTGTGTGTGTGTGTGTGTGTGTGTGTGTGTGTGTATCTCGAGTCTCTCTCCAAAGTAAAAATAGGTTGTGGTTCAGATTAGGTCAAAAGTTGGGCGAGCACTAGTAACCATGGTTAAGGTTTGAGTAAATTTTCAGTAAATCATTAAATGTCAATGTATTGTCCTCTGTGTGTGTGCCTATGCCTGTATGTGCGAGCAAGTGTGTGTATATGTGTAGGGTTCCATTTCCATTTCCTCTCCTCCTCTAATACGATTTGGAGAATGCTGCTGTGTTGTATCAGTTTGTCCCAAATTGTGCGTTTGTTATGTGAACAAGTTGAGGTCAGAGTCGGCGCGCGTAACCACAGCAACGGTGAGATGCTGCTGTCGTCAGCAGACCCTGACGTGCTGCTCATTTTCATAGATACTGTACAAATTCACGAGGAAGAAAAAACGGGCCCTTGATTTGCATGCTGACAAGATTGTAGCATAACAGAGTTCCTCTTTTGTCCCAGGAGAGTTCCTCTTCTCAAACGAGCAGCACAACGACTGCAGCTGAAACGCACACAGGCTGAAAGCTGTTGAGTTTGACAGCTTTAGTTTTAAGTTGTACAATACATGCAAACTGGTGTTTCTCTGACAGATTTGAACTTCTGTCCACCGCCAACTTCTGCCTCTGTGTGCTGGATTCACTCTGATTTCACCTCTCCTCAAACCAAAGCTCTCTCTTCTGAGAAGGCGAAAAAAAAAAAAGTACAATCTGTCCATCCTTCCCCCATTCTCCCTCTCTTTCTCTCGCTCTCCTCCGGCTATAGCCGCAGTAACATGACCAAATAAGGCCAGTGAAGAGAAGGGGAGTGGGACGACAGAGGGAGAGAGAGGAGGGTGGGGACTCCTTCTCCCCCCCGATATTCTAACATCCCTCCTTTCGCCTTTCTGAATTCCTCTAACCATGTCATTCTCTCCTTCGAAGTTAATGGCCTCTATCTTCCAAAAAAATCTTCCTCTTACCCCACCTCCCTCTCACACCCCACATCAGAAATGGTTTACTTAAGCTTGACCCAAAATACAGTTGGAAAAACTAAGAAAAGGAAGTGAAAGAGAAATGGGGAAGACAGGAAGAGAGTGAAAGAATGTGAAACAGAGAAAGAGAGCACAAAGAGAGAGGGTGAGACCTGGAGCTCTTCGGTGCTGTGAATTGAGTAAATGTGTATTTGTTACGCTCATGGGTTCACACAACGTAGATAAAAACAGAAGACTGTGTTCTCGCCGGAACTGGATCGAGCTTGAAAGTGTAAGAGACAAATGAAGACAGACACTGGAGGCTCCTCTTTGACGAGTGAGCTGCAGCATAACTTGACACAGCCATTTTGATCCTAATCTACAAACACACACACACAATTGCAGCATGTGATATATGATCAGCTCAACACTCGACATTTGCCTTGGATAACTCAGTCAGCTGGGAAGCATGTCCCGTCAGTAATGCTGAGATGTGAGGTGAGAATTCCTGTATGGTTCAGTGCACAGGGGAAGTTGTGGGTCTGGTCCAGAGGGCAGAAAACTCAGGGATTCATTAACGTCCCTGCAACCTAACACAAGAGTTTACTACTGGCACTGCCACCCCATAAACCTGACTGCCTTTACCACCGACATATCAATTGTCAGGCCATAAACAAAGCTGTGTTCGATGCTGGCTGTCCCCTGTGCACTGCATAGATGATAACCTACTATTATGCAGCATGCTGATTAGAAAAGATTAACATACACAAGCCTTTATTAGCAAACTGTAAACCCAAATAAAGTGTTTCAGTTCACTATTAAAAGGAAAGTGCACTTGCACATTTATCTTCAACCCTGTGTTTATAGTAATTACAGTGCTAAGATTGAGTCATTTCATTAAAGCCTCAAATGAAGAGGCACAATACAATAGTTAAAAAAGAATAGCAGCCAGTATAAACAACATTTTTAAACACTCATAAGATCCTTCCACTTTGATCAAGATCCATGAATTACTCGCTAAAAACAGCCTATGATGTTAAAGACATTGATAAATCCTGGATCTGCTCCCTGATCCGTATCCGCACCTACATTGAATGCGTTCTTTAATGACCCAGACCACATCCTTCAACCAAGATCCATGGTAATCCGCTCTTGAAGTTTTGCACATTCGTGCTTACAAACAAACAAACAAACAAACTAACAAGCAAACAAACGCACAGGGGTGAAAACATAACCTCCTTGGTGGGGGTAATAAAGACTGACAACACTCCATCTGTGTAATTCACAATGGTACACAAGTATAGTGGTCATGGTTTCTTCAGGGCAGAATTAGTCAAGACTATAAATCTTAAATTTCCACTTCTTCTCCTCTGTCATTAAAGCAGCTGGAGCACATCATGTGAGAGCAATCCTTACATGTCCACATCACAAAGAAGTCCTCAGTGTTCAGACACAGACAGTGAGGCCGGCTTGTGCCTCTGGAACAGATCTGACCAACTCGTCCCTGCAGTAACACTGTGGAGCCATAAACACATTATACTGCTTCTATTCTGTCTTAAATCAACATGATCTTCAATGACCTGGTTTGCACAAAGTCCTGTGCAATTTATCATGTTGGCAAAATTATACAGGAAGCAACTAATCACTTGTAATACATCCAAGACAATAAATGGCTCTACCAACAACATGTTCCCCTGATTGTTTCCTGCAAGAGCTCTCGTCGCTCTGAAGACAGGAAAGCAATACATGTTGCTATTAGCAGAGGAAGGGACTGAAGACAGAACTGTTTCTGGTGTTTATCTAACATGAACCACCCAGCTAGTCTGCAGTGTGTCTGACAGTAACAGTGGTTGGTGGTGGCAATGCTGCAGAGCTAGGCATAGTTTCAGTATGAATCTGCACTTAAAGAAACATCTGAGGAGGGCAAACAACCCAATAGTTGCAGATAAGTGAAGACTGGACTATAATCGTTTTCACATGCTACTGGTTTAGCAATGATAACAATCTGATCTTGCTGTTGTAAACTTCAAATTAGAAAACTGTTCCCACATCCAATCGCCCATAGGAGATAAAAGTATAAACTAGAAGGCCCAGGAGTCTCTTTATGAGACCACATTTAAATTCACTATGATTTGGTTTTGCACCAAATTACACACACTCATAAATATCAGCCCGTAAACCTTTTTTTTTTATCAAGATCAATAAATTATTCTCTGAGAAATCAAGAAAGTCTCGCAATGTTATAGAAAAGGAAAGAAATATGCTGGATCCGCACTCTGATCTCCACCAGAATTTAATGTCTTCATCCTTGAGTCATGCTGCACCCCTTCACCAACTTTCACCGGGATCTGTTTGGTAGTTTTTGCAACATCCTGCTCAAACAAACAAACAGACAGGGGTGAAAACATAACCTCCTTGGCAGAAGTAATGACAGACTGTGATGAAAGTGACTGAAAGCAGAGTGCTCTTCCCCTGCCTCGTGTGCAGCCTCTAGCTCGGTGTGCTCTGCTGAACTGTGTGTAGGTGTGCGTTGGTATTTCAAATGCAGTCTGGGGTGAGACACTAAGCAAAGCGTCCTGATGTCTCAGCGTGTGCTCTCAAGCGTGAGTGCGATTGTGTGGAGGGTGCTTGTGTTTACATTGGGAGGAAATGTTATGCATACCTCAGCAGTGACAGTAGAAGAAGCGGTGGACATGGCTATAGTCTGGCCTTGTGCCCTTACAGCGTCCACTTAGCGGTATGATCTCTGCACAACTGTCGCAGCTGAGGAGCCTCCCGAAGGAGGAGGGACAGAAGAGCCTTTGTGCTGCCAGAGGTGACTCAGTGTCGTCCAATCAGAAGGTCCAAAAGAAGTTTGAAGAAAGAAACATGTATAGATATCTAAGCACAAAGCACACGCAACCGGATTGATTGCAGCTGCTTATCAAGGGAAGAACCGGCTTCTTGTTTGGTTTAATAGCGTGTCACACTCCTTCAGACTTATCTTTGACAACATCAAATACATTCTGTTCTATTCCATACTGATTCTAAGCAGGTTTCTGATATGTACAGAGCAGCAGAGTGTTAATGATGAAATTAGGTGTCCTCGAAATGCGTCATAAAAAAAGAAACCTCACTTTTGAGTATGTTGTTGATTGAGGCCATTGTTCTACATGGCATAAAGGAAAAGGGGGGGCTACTGACAGCTTTAAAAAATGAAGAGAAATCAAGAATGGTGATGAACAGCTCCAGAGAAATGTTGAAAACAACTAAAAACATCTTTAAGAAGAAAAATGTAGTTGTTAGCAATGTCTAAAAGTCTTCATTTAATTAACATGTATGTCATTGTTTCTTGTTAGTATAAAACTATTGTCATGTTTTCTTGGATACTAACTGTAAAACAGCACCGATACATTTTCGTTCATGACATTTTGACATATAAAGCACAGATTTTACTAAAAAGGGCACAGAGAGAGCACACCTCTGCCAAGTCTGTTTGGCCACTCAATGTATCTTTTGAAACCAGATACATATTATATCACGTAGACAGAAGCTTTCTGCAAACATTAAACGCAGGCACGATATCCATTCTCTGATATAGCTGAGAGGAATATTTGTTATTCTATCCGCCTGCTTCTTTTCGAAGAGATATCTGCTTTTTTTCTGTATCTATGCAAACAGACAAACAGCAATGAAAACATAACCTCCTTTGCAAAGATAATAATAATATTAACCATGGCTTCCATTCAAAATAATCACTGCCATTGCAAATGGGTGCTACAGCATTTAACATACATGCATGAAGGTGTATAGGTCTATAGAGATTTAGAAGAATATGGGCGGAAGCAGGAGCAGCAGGGGCTGAGACATCCCAACTTTGTATAGAACCATCTTCACCTCTTACTGCCTCTTCTAGTCAGGAGCAGCTGACATGTGTGGAGCCACTTCAGCAGTGCACTGTATGTTCAAGTGTGCTGTTGAGCCAGCATCTCTTGGACTCAAAGCTTCAGCCACAGCTTCATGTTTTCATGATCATGTTTTGTATATGTAATTGAAAAAAGGTTCAAAGGTTCAAATGTCTGATAAATACAATTATGTGTCATAAAGGTACATTGAGGTGAAGTCAATTGGTGGGTCTGATTGTGAGCAGGACATCTGAGTGGTGATGAGTTTTAGAAGTGAGCCGAAGGAAACATTAGTGTGGAAAGATGGAAGATTACAGGAGGCAAAGCGATTAGTGAAAGTCTTTTAATCTGGCTATTAAGTGAGCCAGTAGGCAACTCCCTCACTACTTTCACATGTCTTCTGCCTAAACATAGTCCTGTAAAGAATTATAATCAAATTTACAAACAATTTTGATCTGGGAATGACTTAAACTTAAAGCTAAAACTGCTTTGTTTCTCACTGGTCCTGTGACTTACAGGCCAATTCAGAGCCTGGTTACTAGAGCATGAACGATATGTCTTTTTGCTATTATCGGCCAATATGATTGTCTTTAAGTCAACTTGTCAACTGTTGGCATCGGCCACAACTTTGGCGATATATTAATTTCAAAGTATTAACTCCAATTAAAAAATCTAATAATTCAGTTAAATTTGTATCATTCAAGAACAGGCAGCAAGGCATTGGACTATACTTTCCAAAAATGGTGATGCAGTTTCTGCAATACCTGCACTGCAAAAACAAGCAGTGATCTATTACATATCAGTGTCTGCGTTTGCAGATAAGTTCCAAAATGAAAACTTATTTTATTTTGCTGTATAGTTTTTACTGAATAAACAACACAGAAAAGATGTGCTTAATTTTGTTTACTTTTGCCCCCAAATATCTATATAGGTCGGGCTGGACTGTTGATAGTGGAGAGATATGACCACACTGATGCTGAGTAAACTACAAAAAGACTTCCACAGTTGTTGGACAAGTATAAACAATGCTACAATGTTTTTTAGCCATCAGTGTAGGTAAAAAGAATAAGCTTGACAGTCCTTGAAGCTACAGTAACAGAGATAGAGAGAAACAGACTCATGTTTCATGTTGCTGCAGGCGTGGAGGTATCAGTCTGCACTCTGTGTTTACTGTGCTGACAGTTATCGTCTCTGGGGGAAGATAACCTGTCCTGGGACACCAGAGACCCAGTGAAGAGTGAGAAGTGTGGGTCACTGCTCCCATCAAAAGCTTTCTACTTTCTAAATACAGAGTGAGCTCCTTTATAACTTTGAAACAGCAGTTAGACGCAGATACCCCACTTAATACAAAGTGAGTGGGTGTGGACATGGTCTAGATGTGAGCAAACACAGTTCAGAGCCAAGGTGAAGAAGTTTGAAATCAAGTTGAACATTGCAAAAGCCAAACCATTTGAGAAAAAGCCCCAAAGAATTGCTTTACTTTTAATATCCATTCATGAAGAGTTGCAACTGTCACTTTTTAAAATTAAAATGTAATTATTTTCTCAATTACATTAGTGATTGTCTGGTCTATGAAATATCAACTCGATAACAGCTGATATTTTTTCATGAAGAACTAAAGTTGCTGCCCTGAGGTTGTGTGCCTACGCCAACCAGTGACTTTTTACTACACACATTTTTTTCAGAACAAATATGAGGTCACAGTGACTTTTGATCTTAACTGAAATCGAATCAGTTCAACTTCGAGTCCAAGTGACAAATGGTCAACATTTGAAGAAATTACCTAGAGACAGACTTGAGATATAATGTTCAAGAGGCCAGAAACAGGTGTTATGAGGCCATTTTTGACTTGACCTTTGGTAACCCACATCTAATCAATTAATCTATGAGATTAAGTGAATTTATTAGTGAATTTGAAAGGATTTCCTGCAGTTGTTCCTAATACATCATGGTCACAAGGCAAAAAATATGCTTTGAAGGTCACAGAGACATTGGCCTTTGACAACAATGTAATCAGTCCATCCTTGAGTCCAACTGAGCCTTTGCACCAAATCTGAAGAAATTCATTCAAGGTGTTCTTGAGATATCGTGTTCACAAGAACGAATGAATGGAAAACCTCAACACATAACTCCCCCAGCCACTGGCTGTCACCAGCACAGAGGGATGACGACCTGAATGTCCAATGAATAATCTGAATAGTTGTTTCTTTCTTTCTTCTTGTCAAATGACAAATTGATTATTCAACTAATTGTTTCAGTTCTTAACTTCTTGAACAAGCTTAATTTATTTAGATCTTAAAGTAGTCCACTTGTTAAAACAAGGAAACATATTTGATCTGAAAACATACAAAAAAGTTAATTTTGAAAAAAACCTGTAAACAGCAGCATCGTGCTTTTTCTATTTCAAGAACCTGTGACATTTCCCAGATGCACTCAATAGACTATTTTGACACTATACTCTGTGCACAATGTGGAGCGAGGCCTCTCCCCAGAGATATAAACCTCTAGCCTGAGAACTGAGGGTCATGAGTTCTACTTCCTGTATGAGAGCTAATAATAGCGGGTTCACCCACAGAAGCGTCTCAAGGTTTTGTTTGGGAAGCAGCTTTTTGTGTGTTGTTTTCCATCAAACCAACATCAGAGCTGATTCTCTCCATCTGCCTCTAAGTGCACAGATGAGGTCTATAGGCAAGCACACATACACACACATACAAACAAACACAAAAAAATACACACAAACACACACCCCATTAACATAGTCAAAGGCAGCCCCTGTTTGAAGTCCATTGGGCAGGGATATTGTGGCTGTCACCAAAGAAACACAGCAGAACACATTCAGCCGTGTCTCTCACGGACCCCACAGTATAAACACAGCAGTCAGTGGGATGATGTCAGGCCTCGGGAGGATGAGGGGAGTGGACTCTCTCCATCTCTTACCTCTGAACTTCTTTGGAGGGTTGTTGAGGTCCCCTGCATCAGGCTGGACGACGCAGCGGTCATCCACCAAGCTGTGGAGGTGAACACAGAAAAACACAATTAACTAAACCCCTGGCAACCAGTCAGTTTGGGCTCCGGGCTTTGGACATCTTTTGGCATTGTTTTGTTTAGTTTGCGGCTAATATTTTTGCAAGTACATTCAGTAGATTTTATTTTCTGACAGATTAAAGCCAGACACTGACGACACATTCAGCTGACAGGTTTTCACATTAAAGTACTGTGGGGCTGCATTAACAAATCATGATTACCATTATTTGTTATTCATTCTGGAGCTGAAATGGTACAGAGATAATCATCATGAAATCAACATAAAATGAATCTACAACCATTGATCATTTCGTTGATTTGGTGATGTATGTTTTTTTAATAAATCAGTCGATCCAGCCTCAGAAATGTGAGTTTGTTGTTTTCCTTCATCATCCATGATAGTAAACTGAAAATATGTGTGGAGTGTTTGGCAGACAAAACAAAAATCTGATTATTCATTTTTTTTTATTAATTATCTAAAAAACAGAATGTGGCAGATTTTTTCAGGATGTGTACAAGTGTACTCCAGAAGATAACATGCCCTGGATGACCCAGAATATTCACATGTATGTGGCAGAAACTACAATTTTTGTTCAATCTTGAATACGTTTAAAATTAACAGTAATATAAAACCAATAAAGTAATATAAGAAAGCAGCAACACTTGTATTTCCTGTTTGTTAATTCAGAGCTCTGAACCCTGCCACTCAGTAATCAGTAATTAAATAAATCTGGATTACGTGACCTGTGGGCAAACTGGAGTTTCTGGTGACAAATTTAGCTTCAACTGGCTCAGAATAACACTTAGCTGGACTCCGGCCAAATCCCACATCCATTTCAAGCCTTTTTCCCGGGGAATGTCTAGAGTTGTCCAAACAGACCTGTCTGCTGCTCCTCTCCGTGCACCTCACAGAGCCGAGCGGCAGACTCAGTTAAAAGCTCAGGCAATATGTGAGGAGGAAGAAATTGTACAGTACATGTTTGGTGCCCCTAATCCCCGTCAGAGCTGTCGTTGATGGACAAAAGCTTAATATTTACACATTTGAACAAACTGGACAAGTCATTCTTTGGGATCATCACTACACAATTTCTAACATATTTAACCTTTTATTTGCTCACAGGCCTCTCTCTCTGGGGACCCCAACAGGAGCTGGGATTGCTGCTCGGAAGGATCAGTTCATAAACTCAAAGAGTTTTCTTCCTTTTATTTCCACTCTGTTTCCTTCCGTAATCTAAGATTTGGAGAATGCTGCTTGGTTGGTGGTTGTGTGAGGCTCAAAAGCCAAATAAATTTTGTAAATACGTGCTTGTACGCTTGTGGGCACCAAAGTGTGTGTGTGTTTGTGTGTTTGTGTGTTTGTGTGTGGGATACACTGGAACTCAAGAAAGGCCCCAATGTCTCAATGGTGACTCAGTCTTTGTTGTAGGTCATTCCATTTTTCATGAGCAAGGGGGCGGAGGAGGAGGCGCTGGACACTGGGCAGAGAGCTGATATCACATACAGCACCTTGTTATATATAGATATATCTGATGGTTTTTCTACTAGCAAAATTATTATTGCAAGAGGAAATAGTGAACTGTTTTGGCACTCAGCAGAGCACATACATTCACCAGGGCCCAACAGTCCCTTTAAATTCAATATAGCAAATTACACAACAGTGAAAAAAAAAAGGATCTATCCTTCAATGTGAAATAAAGTGCTAAAAACATTCATGGATCAGCACCAGAATTGAACAGATTCTTCCCTGTCCAAGACCACATCTCTCCACCAAGTATCACGGTCATTTGTTAGGTAGTTGTTGCGTAATCTTGTTCACAAACACACAAAATAACCAGCAAACAAACAGAGCGTTGAAAACATAACCTTCTTGGTGGAGGTAATAGTTACTGCAAATCTAATATTTTTGTGATACCTTAACACCGGTATAATGATTTTTGGAGTTCATAATCAATGTGCCTCTTACTTCTGAAAATCTGGTCTAGAAAAGCAGGTCTGTTGTGTTTCAAGTGCGATGTAGACAGAGGGAAACAACACAACTCGGCTGCTACTGTGCAGGTGAATGAATGGCTTTTGAATAGAGTTTTACCATTAGTGTCTAACGCTGCCCTTCACACCCACACCTGCCATGCCATCACAAACACACACACACACTTAATCATTAACTCTGTATTTTCCACCTCTGCATTTCCGTTTCTCACGGCACTGTTAGTGATGCTGTGATCAAAAGCACCTCTTTAAAAGGTCGACCCCTATTTCCACTTCAAAATTACATCCATTAATCTCTTAGTTAATCCCATTCTGCCACTGACTGTGGGAACTGATGTCTGGGTGATGCATGCTAAATAGTGTTCATCAGGCATCACACCGATAAGACCGGGAGGAAAAGCTTGCACCGAAATCTGTGTCTGACTACAATTTGTCTTTCTAACTTTGCAAAATCTGTGACTTCCTTTCTCGAGGAGTACAATTCTGCTTGCAGGGAAGTGTAAAGTGGGCCCTCACACACACACACACACACACACACACACACACACACACACACACACACACACACACACACACACACACACACACACACACACACACACACACACACACACACACACACACACACACACACACACACACACACACACACACACACACACACACACACACACACACACACACACAGACAGACAGACAGACAGACAGAAACTGGATGGACGTACCCCAGTGTGCTGATGAAACCGTTGGTGGATCCCTCTGCATACATGGAGCAGATGTCCCCGATGTGAAGGAAGCTGGACATCTTATCCGACATGGTGGACACACACACGCACACGGGAACACCTGCAGCAGAGGACAGAAAGGAAAATGATAAATATCTCACATTGTGTTCTGTGTCCTAAAAATGATGCTGCCACAACATGCTTTCATTCATTCTGTTCATTTTGGTCCACATGTTCAATTTCCACAAGAAATTTGGTTGACAACAAGTAAAGCAAGACAAACATGTAAATGAAGACCAAAAAAGATGGAGGCTGAAGCAATAGCTTATTGTACATACCCTGAATACACAGAATTAATTAGGTCGGCTGTCCTATAGAGTCTGAAGCTTAGGATAGGTCAGTAAAGACATGTAATTATCCCAGTTTTGTTAGTTTATCACCTTATCTTTAAACATTTTTAAACTTTGCTGTAGCTCCTCCTCATATTTACTTCAACAATGTACCAGAGACAAATAGATTTTTTTCTTTAAATTTGCCTTTATCCTTGTTTTCAAACTCATCTTTTCCCCTATGTAACTCAATCAGAAAAATTAAAGTTAGATGGTTCACAATCCTGACAGCCTCTTTCTGTAATATGAAAATCTGATGTGTGTTTTATGAGGAGACAATACAGTACAACGTGTAGCACTTCAACTCTCATGTTGTGTAATATTGAAATGTTTTTAACCAGAATGCACTTGCAGGTAAGTAATTCCCTTGTGTAGCTGCAGAGCTCCCATGTTAGGCAGCAGCACAGGTTTAGAAGAGAGGGTTCCCTGACACTACTGACACTGTCCTGCTGTGTGGATTTGAATAGCTGCAGGGACTGTCTCTGTCTGAAGTAACTGTGATCTGGGTGTACTGTGCTGAGGCGTTAGGAGTGTGAGGGTTAGGAGCCACAAGCCACAGGTCGTCCCCACAGGAGCTGCTGTGTGATGTGGCCACTGCAGGTTCACCTCACACCGGTTTATCCTCCTGCTTTTGTTCCCCAATGTTTTACGCACCGCCTCACACTGGAGCGGTGCGTAAAACATTAAAATAAAAAAAAATAAAAAAATGTTTGGCTTTGACTGCAGCTTGGATAATAATGACTGGTGAGGCTGTTAGAGCCAGACAACATGTGCATCTTCCTCACGGGCCTGCTTAACCTCTAAAACAAACATGTGAAACTTGAGAAAGCAGAGCAGCAGGCTTGGCTGTCAATTCTTTTTTTTTGGTTTGTTTGAAAAGTGCATCCGCAATCACGCTGTTCCCAACAGACATTATGATGCTTATAATAAAAGGTGACTATTATGATGAGTGGTCTCGTTGTTTTCCCCACACGGGCGTCTTTCAGTCAACCATCTAAGGAGAAGGAAGGAGAGAGGAGGATGGCGAACAAGTTGTGCGCTCAACTTTACCTCGGCGGAGGAAGAAGCTCGGCGCCGCGGCTCCTCAGGACAACATGCCCGCGGCTCCTCTCTGCGATCCCAGCGGCTCTGCGGGTGTTTTGCTTTGCTCCTGACAGCTCCGCCACCTCCTCTCACCGCCTGCTGTCGGGGCTCCGCGGCCGGGTTTCACCTCACCGAGGCGGGGAAGCGGCTCACACACTGGCTGCTGAGCTGCGGGGCTGCTGGGCTGCCTGGCTCACTGCCTGCTACTCCTCCTCCTCCTCCTCCTCTTCCTTTTCTTCCTCTGCTACTGCTGACTGCTGCTGCTTCTTCTTCTTCTCATGGGGTCCCAGTGATGAGTGCTGGGAAATGATGTCCATGTGCATGTGGGCCCATCCTGTAGCACCGAGGAGATCTGAGCTGGTATCACTCCCACGGCAGGGCTTGGCTCAAAGAGCAGCACAAGAAGAAAAAGTCACATTTCTGAAATACTATCAATAGTGGGGGTTTTTACTGGCATCTGTAAAAACGTGATTTTTTTTTTTTTTTAAATAAGTCTAAAAAAATATTATATATTTAGAAGCTTTACTCATCATTTACAGAAATGTGTGTGGATTACAAAAAGTATGCACCGGTGCGTTCACGTGGTGTCAGGATAATCGGAAAAAATACCTTCCGACTGGGAAAATTGACCATTGACAAATTGATTCAACTGAAAAAATATTTTATGATTTAATATTATTTTAAGTTTTTTCGAGTCCCTTTATTTGTCAGTGTGAAAATACAAACATAATATGTACAGTCAGCCATGAATAGACAATACAGTCCAATTGTACAATGCAAAAACAATGAATGTAGGTCAATCAAATCAAATATACATTTTAAAAAAATCATATTAGAGAACACATTTGAAGTAACATAAGAATATTTTAAAATGACATTTAAACGAAAAGGAAATAGAAAAGAAATACAACAAATTTTCTGCAAATTTTGGTAAGAATAATTTATAATATATAATAATAATAATAATCCTTACAATTTCAATAGGGCCCCACTGTCGATCAGTGCCTAATTAAACATCAATAAAATTAAATGAAATAATGTCAAAGAACAAAGACAGATAAACAGTTGTATTACCCAAGATCATACATGTGCACTATCCCTACTGTTTTACTGTTTATGTCTTGTTACATTGTACATGTGTATCTTTTATAGTTCCTTGTGTTCATATTGTACTTTATACTTATTTATTGCCTTTCTTGTGTGTGTACTTCACTATTCCCTTTTTGCTGCTGTACAGTACATTTCCCCATCGTGGAACTTATAAAGAACTATCTTAAACTATCTTATCTTATCCTATAAACAAATTAATATGATTTTATAATCAGATCTTAACAGTAGATTTTAATGTGAACTTGTCAAATGCAACCTCTTTGTGACTTGCAAACTGTCCAACTCTCACAAACACTTTTAGCCAATACAGATATCTTTATGATAAACCTGCACCTGTTTCAAATCACTGATATACCTATCAGATTGTGTTTAAACGCTCTGGACAAATAAATACAACACCATTTGTTTTGTTTGCAGCCTCGACTTTTTTCTCCATCGAACTTCACAACTCTGGATCTTCCGAGCAGCACCTGAACGCGCAGTGAAACGGGCATGGGAGAGTCAGCTGACCGCCCATGTGACTTTTGCGGAAGTAAGACCGACGACAACATGAGTGCACGTTGAGTGGATGTTTAGCAACAATGACGCGCTGCTTCACTTTGTTGCTTCTCGTCTCCGGATGTGTGAGCAGACTCCCGGGGGTTCTGGGTTCGAGCGGGGCAGAGCGAGACCTCAGCGCCGGGCAGGGAGCACCGAGCTGCGGCTGTGAGAACCTGAGGAGAACCGCTGCTGCTGTGGAGCCTGTGGCGCCTGTGGAGGAGAGGACATCTTCACCAGCTGACAAGTACTCCAGAGGAGCCAATGAGGAGCCGTCTGAGGCTCGGGGACAAGAGAGGGACACGCTGAGTCAGGTAAACCACGTCACATGACAACACGGCCAACTCCAGTTCTGCATCTATTGGACAGACTAGAAGAGAGACGGAACCATTGAGTCACTAGGGTATTTATTTATTAGTAACTTTCTAAACTTGACCTGAAAGATCCCAGCTGAGTCAGTGTCATGGTTTGTTAGAGCCTGTCAGTGATGTGACTCATTAGAAAGTTGCTGAAGTGCCTTTAGGAAAGACATTACATCCTACTGGCAAAGTGTACAGATCAGATAAGGCCAACTTGTTAGATGCACTTTACAGGCTACAGCTGCAATTTAACCAAATCCTCCATCTTTAGTTTGGTGCACAACAGTCTGCCTGTGGCTCATGGGTTGAATGTAAGGACTTTGAATGGGAAGTATGGAATTTAATTGACCTAAGTTTCCTGCAATTAGTCTCCACCAGTCTTTGTGCAAAACTTGTTCTTCTACACTGGGGATTATGATTCCATGGGTTAGTTGGCTCAGCCATCAGGCTTGAGTGAATGTAAGGTGTCTGTTGGGGCTTGGTGGAGTTATGCACTCTGAGTGTCATTCAAGTATTTGATTCATTTTTTACTTTTAATGTGTTTTCAGCTTTTTGTTGCAGAGGATCGTACTTGTATTAATGTCCTCTGTGTGTTTTGTTCAGCCTATTGGTCAGACAGCTCCAAAATAGTTACAATTCTTAAATGTGATGAAGTTCTGAACTGCAATAATTCCACCAAACCAGCACCTTTGCATATATGCATATTTGCACCAGCACCATGGCATATTTGAATATTTGCACAACTGCAGAAATTGCACTATTGTTGTTTTATTTTTCTCTTCATCTGTAAAGATATATATTTAGATATATATATTTTATTTTCTATTTTAAATTTTTGATATTCTAGTTTTATTCAATTTTATACTTTTTATTCTATTTTATACGTTGTATTCTATTTTATACTTTTTAGTCTATTTTATACTTTTTATTCAATTTTATACTATTTCTATTTTTATTTAATTTTTTTGGTTGTAATTACTTGAGCATTGCCAAAAGAGAGCCTGTGACTCAAGCATTTCATTGCCAGCGACTGCTGCATGTTATCTCTGTGCATTTGACAATAAAAATCTTGAATCTTGAATCTTGTTTTAAAAACCTTTTTTTCTTTTTGATTTGTGAACTTCCTCCTCAAGTGTGAAGGGATACAAATAAATAATAAATAAAAATGCACTCATTATCTGCTCTCACGTGCAGATGGTGCTGATTTCTGGAGGAGAATTCCTGATGGGAACAGACGACCCGGGCATCCCTGCAGATGGAGAGAGCCCTCAGAGGCGGGTGCACCTGGATTCATTCTACATGGAGATCCAGGAAGTTACCAGCAGGCAGTTCCAGAGCTTTGTTGGTGCCACACAATATGTCACTGAGGTACAGGATAACCATTAAATGTACGGCTAAATTTATTAAAAGCAGAAAAATCAATAACCAATATTCATCCAATTATTTGACAATGATTATTTAAATATTTGAGGATTTACGGGAATCAGCTAATGTTTTTTTCCTTCCCCTTTTCATTTTTCTTTACTTTCAGGCAGAACAATTTGGAGACTCATTTGTATTTGAGGGAGTTTTAAGTGAGACAGTCAAACAACAAATTACCCAAGCAGTAAGTACTATTATTAAACAGTTCTGTCTGTCTGTCTGTCTGTCTGTCTGTCTGTCTGTCTGTCTGTCTGTCTGTCTGTCTGTCTGTCTGTCTGTCTGTCTGTCCGTCCGTCCGTCCGTCCGTCCGTCCGTCCGTCCGTCCGTCCGTCCGTCCGTCCGTCCGTTCCATCCTATCCGTCTATTGGATGGTTAGGATATCACTGTTTTTTAAGAGTCTTGTGGAGGTTCACAGTTTGGTCGTACAAGGCCTGAGGCCTGACAAAAACCAGACATCTGGGAATGTGCACATGACAGCTTCATCTCTGTGTGCAGCCCGATCCTGTGGCATGTGTGCCCATTAGAGCAGCAAAGGTAGAAACCATTAGAACCATCACAGTTCACTAAAGGCCATTTTAGATTAATGCTGAAGAGGGAAAGTTAGAGAAACTTGAACAAAAGTATCAGAGAAGCAGAATATGTGTGTAGCAACTGTTTACTTTTACTTTGTTATTAGGTGGCTGCTGCCCCCTGGTGGCTTCCAGTCAAAGGTGCCAACTGGAGGCATCCTGAGGGTCCAGACTCAAACATCACTGACAGGTAGAAACACTCTTTGCTTCATATTCTAAAATCCTCACTATATTTCCAAGAATGCTCATTTTCATCATGTTTTTATTAGGGTTGGGCAACGATTAAAAGTTTTAATCACGATTAATCGCATGATTTCCCTGATTAATCACGATTAATCGCATTTGTATACGTAAAATCCAATAATGAATTAAAAAGTAGTGTATAGCGCAATTTTATTTTCAATGTTCTGCCATATCAACGAACGTGCCATAACATTTGTTGTGCAAACACTTTTAACATCAGCATTTAATACAGTAGCAGTTAAATAAAATATTCAGTGTAAATCTCAACTTAACAATGTTATCAAAGCAAATACAAAATTAAAGCTCAATGCCACTGCCAGGGCATTAATGTTATCCTCTTCGTTATGAAAAATGTATACTCCTCCCTGCGTCTAACGTAGTCTGCCGAAGCCTCGCTCCGCTCGCTGTTTCGTTGAGTGATTTGCTGATATCAACTGTGTGTTTTGCATTTAGGTGATATTTTAGACTGGAAGTACTCCGCTGATAAGAAATTTCACCTTGGCAGTGGCTACAAATAACTTTGGATCTGCCGCACCACTTTTAAAGAACTTTAAAATGAAAATGGCCATGTAAAAGCTCCGTACCCTTATCCATGGTTGTTTATCCGCCAATTATTTTCTTTTTTCCGGTTCCACAGCAGTCAGCAACAGACTTTCACAAAATAAAAGCCTGACTTTCACAATAAAACAATAAATAATCAAACCTGAGTTAATGCGAGATAAAATAATTGTCTGAGTTAAATAAGTGATGAGTTAACTCGAAATTAATTAGTTAACTTGCCCAGCCCTAGTTTTTATATGAAAGAAACAAAGTGACACATGAAACAGGAGTTCAGTGATTAACTTTAAAGCTGCTATTTGTAGACTGGACCATCCAGTTCTACATGTGTCCTGGGCAGATGCTGGCGCCTACTGCTCCTGGGCAAACAGGAGACTTCCTACAGAGGCAGAATGGGAGTACGCCTGCAGGAGCGGCCTGAAAGACAGGTGTGATATTTACTCATTAGGGAGAACAACATACATTATATTGAAGCGCAGATGCATCATCATACAATGTGTCCTTTGTCACTTTCCTCATATGTCTGCTCCTGCATGCAGACTTTATCCATGGGGAAACAAGTTGACCCCAAAAGGTCAACACTACGCCAACCTGTGGCAGGGGGATTTCCCCAACCATAACTCTGGAGAGGATGGATATGTCACAACTTCACCAGTAAGTCAACAAAGCAAGATGGAGGAATGTTTGGGTTTGTTACAGATTACTTTTTTTGTGGTCTGGGAGAAGGAGGAGTAACTCATGAGTCATGAGCTACTGTTGGAACTGGAAACAGCTTTATAAAGCTGCAGATGAAATTGAAAATGCTGAGATAATGGCTAATATCAGAGGTTGGATAAAGTCATCTTGCAACTTCCAAAAATATAATGAATAACAACATCAGAGATATCAACCATCTAGGTATGCCTTCCAATTAATATCCATTATTTTTCTACTAGTGTGTCCAAATAAAATTATTTAAATAGAACCTACAGTCATACATTTGTTTTCTCCATATCCTACAGGTGATGTCCTTTCCTGCCAATGGCTTTGGTCTGTATGACATGGTGGGGAATGCATGGGAGTGGACATCCGACTGGTGGACTGTGCATCATACCGCAGACCAGCAATACAACCCAGTAAGAAGACATTATTACCTCAAAGCTTTTTAATTTTCAAAAGTTTATTGTGGAGCTGACATTTCCTCATCCTCCTCTCTATCAGAAAGGTCCTCCATCAGGCGCAGACAAGGTGAAGAAGGGAGGATCATACATGTGCCACAAGGTAATTACATTTAAATAAAAGCTGTTTTCTATATATTCTGCAGGGTCTTAAAAAGTCTTAAAGAAGATGAAGGTTTAGATGAGGAAACTGTTGAGCTACAATCTATTCTAATCTCTTTTTTATGGATGTAGCTTCAAGAAAATTGAAAGATGCACAAGAGAGAACTCATTCAAACACTTATGCTGCATTTACTTAATCTGCAACAACATCTGAGCCGCCCACTGGGGACTATTTGAGTTTGCCTGCCACTAGCATGGGTTGCCATGCTAATTTCATACAAAGAAGGAACAGAGGACATCTTACACATGTTGGTGTATATGCTCAAACAAGGAGAAATATAGGATTCTTTTCTTTTTTAAGTAACCGTCTCTTAAAAGCATTAAGAAATTAGAGATAGAGTTTTGACTAAAATAAACAGTGTCTTTTTAAAACCAGTTTCCATTGATAAGAAAATTAAACCACTGACTTTTCTTTCTCCTTCCTCAAGTCTTACTGTTACAGATACAGATGTGCAGCCCGTAGCCAGAACACTCCCGACAGCTCGGCCTCTAATCTTGGGTTTCGCTGTGTCTCTGAGGAGTGACAGTGACCTGACCTGCTTGTCCTGAACACACAGTCCCTTATTCCATCTGCTCTCTAACCCCAGTGTTGGAAGTACAGTCCATGAAAGCAGTATTTGTATTTTAATAGAGAGGCTATTTATCAGAAGATGATTTAAAAGAAAAAGGAAGACAGGGCCTCAAACAGTTTGCACTGGAAATTGTCCTACAGGCTTTTTATTTTCTTTTAACTATATTCTTTTTTGTAATTAATTCAATAGCCAAGATCAGTGAGGTCCTATAAATGTGAAAATAAGTTTTATCTGTTGTCATTATAAGCAAAGACCTGGTTGGAATAAAGGCTGAAATTGATTTATTTATGTGTAATGACTCTGACATGTTGTAAAATTTGTGTAAAATATTTTTGTATAAAGTTTTGGGAAACATAGATAAATTTGTGACAAAAGGGAACCAACAATTATCAATTATTGTCTTTGTCTTTCTGTGTGTGACTTGATTGTGTGTGTGTACATATTTTATCTGATTAGATCAATTTGTTTGCTTTGTAATTCCTCTGCCTGAAAATGATACAATTTTCCTAAATGACCATAAAGAAAGAAAAGCAAACCCTATGGTAATTTAATCTCATTATGCAAAATCTCTCAATTTTACTTTGCTATTATTCCTTGTTTACTGGTTATTGCCCCCCATGATTTTCCAAAGGTTTATTATGTAGTTTCCCACCAGGGGGCAGTAAAGCCTCAAATATCTGTCCGTCTGTCTCTGAAAATAGCACATTCTCATATTTAGAAATTAAGCTGACAAAGTATGTGCTCAGTTTTTAAGGATTGTTCAGCAATGAGCTTTGTGATGGTGTAAAATGATGAGATTGTGAGTCCACACAGAACTGTCTGCCTAAACTGAAAGTATTGAACAACTGCAGTCTGGAAGAGGGATTGAAAAAAGACCATACATCTGCAAAAGAACCAAAAATCATTTATTTTGACTTTTTTTATTATACATATTTAATGTGAAAATAAACTAAGCACTTAGCAATCAAAACTCTAGCAAAATAAGCAAGTAAATAGGGACAGAGTCAAAGCATTTCTAGTGCACCTTAGTTAAAAAAAACTCAAGATATTACAAACATTTGTATTTCTAGCATTAACACCACATTTATCAGTAAACTAAAACCCTAGCGTCTTACAAATGAAATCAGAAAGGTCAAAGGTATAGTTGATACAACATTACTGCACAATTGCTAACATTCAGTAGACAGTATAACAAGTCTAAACCCAGCTGTCAGCTTTTATTTGAAGTTCTTACAAACTCCAGTTTCTATCAGTGCCCAACAGATTACCTGTTTTACAAAACAGAGAAAGAAACACTGATCTCTAGAAGACCGCCGGCCCCAGCTGCTAGATTATCAACCCAAAAGAAAGTGAGTCAAAAAAGCACCAAGGAACAGAGCATAGCATCTAAGACGACCTGGAAGCTAAATACAGCTGCCATGGAGAGTCCGAAACGAGTAAGAGATAGAAAGAATCAAACAAAGGCGATACGCTATACTAATATAAATCCTGTCCTTAATCACTCTGCCTCTTATCAGCAAAGCTGTGAATACAAAAAACAACATTTTGCAACTTTATTCTACTTTTGCACCAAAATGGCAAAAGTGTGTCTTTTTGTGCTGCTGGAGAGGCGGCCCGGCCTCCTCACCAAAACCTCACCACATGTGATAACTGCGTGTGGTGTCCACGGGAGAGGGTTTACCCTCTGTGCTACCATCTTTGTCCTTTTCACCGTCAACCTCCCACAGGTTGATGAGGGGAGGGTAGAGTTCGTTAAGGGGGATGGAGGAGGTCTTCAGCATGTATTTCTTCAGAGAGTGGTGGTAGTTTTTTCTCTTCCACCTGCGGGCCATGTAGATGCCTACAGTTGCCAGGCTGATGAAGGCCAGCATGGTTGCCATGACAGCAAGCACCGCTGCACTTGGATGCTGCTCTGACAGGTCCAGGGCAAAGGTAGCGCTACGTGTTGTCACATTAACACAAGACTTGTGTGTCTGCAGGTGGACGTTGGAGACTGTGAGGCACACCTCGTACTCAGTGGCAGGCTGAAGGTGTGTGAGGTTGTACTCGTGCACGTCTACAGGGACGCGGGCCGTGTAGGTGATGTGCGGGTTGTCGATCTTCATGGTGGCTGAGGCCCACTTCAGGTTGGAGGACATAACATTTGAGTTGACTTTCCAGGAAACCAGGATCGAGTGGGACTCAGTCTGCTTGACAAAGACTTTCATCACTTGCTCACCGTCAAGAAGGGTGCCGTTTATACGGATGGTGGCGACCCTCGTGTCCGCCCCCTCTGTGTTCTGGGCCACACAGGTGTAGCGTCCTGAATCTTCCACCTGCACGTGAGTCAACCGCAAGGTCCCCTCACGGCTCAAGTGGTAACGCTCTGACACTGTGTCTATAGTGATTTTAGACCCAAGAGGAGTCACCCAGTAGATCTCTGGTTCTGGCTCAGCCATGGCCCTGCAATCAAGACTGACACTCATGCCCAGCTCAAGGTTCAAGTGGCTGGGGAAGGTGTCGTGGGATATGAGGGGGAGGCACTGCTCCAAGGACTCCAAGGGCCTCACCGCTCGAACCAGTTGGCCACTTAGTTCAGTAGGGGAGCTGCACAGCATGGCTAGAGGCTCCATGAAGCGTACTGTGGTCCTATTAGAACTCATCCACTCGATGACACAATCGCAGCGCAATGGGTTGCTGTGCAGACTGATCTCCCGCAGATTAGGCAGCACCTCCACAGTGTGCTGGTAAAGGGCAGTGAGAGCATTATTGTTTAGCATCAGGCTCTCTAGGGAAGGCATGTCCCTAAAGGCCAGCCTGTGGATATAAGACAGTTTAGGGTTGTTTGTGGCTTCCAGCTTTGTCAGCTCTGGTAGGTTATCAAGAGCATAGCGGTCAATAGACACTAGCTCCATCATGTTGTTGATGCCCAACTCCTTCAGACGTAGCATGTTCCTGAAGTCTCCTTCCTGGATCTTGTGAACTGGATTTTTGTTTAAATCCAAGAACTTCAGATTGGGGACTTTCTGAAGTGCCAGTTGAGGGATTCGGACCAGTTTGTTGTCATAGAAGGAAATACTTTCCAGGGTATCCAAACCTACAAATGCATTAGCTGGCACATCAATGAGGTCCATGCCAGCCAGAACCAGACTCCTCAGGCTTCCTAGAGGCTTGAAGTTCATGTCCAGGAGGCCAATCACTGGGTTCTCCCCAATCATGAGGATCTCGAGGTTAGGTGTTTCTTCAAACCAGCAGTTGTCTATGACATGCAGCTTGTTGGAGTTGAGATGGAGGCGAAGTAAGCTGCGCAGGCCTGCAAATGCCCGTGGAGAGATGGAATTAATCTGGTTGTGGTTGATGTAGAGCTCCTGGAGGTTGGAGAGGTTTCCCAGGCAGTGATCTGGCAGCTGACTGATCTGGTTCTCCTCTAAATGGAGAGTGGTCAGGTGGTTCATGCTTGTGAGGCCCACTGCTTCCACAGTGCTAAAGTTGTTCTGAGATAGGTCCAACTCTGTCAGGTTGAGCAGTACTTCCAGCTCTCCATTGGTGTGCGAGATGGCGTTACTTTGAAGCAGCAACACCTGGGTATCTGTTGACAAGTTGGCGGGGATGTGCGTGAGCCTCAAGTCATTGCAGTCCACTGTAATTGCCTCCTTGTAGGTCGACTGGGGGGTGAACCAAGGGCGGATCTCACACACGCACAAACAAGGACATTCTTTGCCATGTATGGGCGACAGGAAGCCAAGAATCAATCCCAGGCACAGCCAGATAAAAGGAGGCCAACGCTGAGAGCTGAGCGCCATTTTTTCTGTGCTCTCTGCTCACAGAAGTCGTACGAGGAGAGGCAGTGTTCAGGATGAGGGTATGAAGGGAAGGTTTGTGGGCATTAGTCTTCTTAACTGCTAGCCAGCTGCTGTAGGACCTTTAGCAGGTAACTTCTAATCCAGAATGAGGCAGTATACTCAGAGAACATCTGGTCCAAACTTCACCACCACACCTCACTTCCACGCCTTGAGGATTAAACCTAAAATAACAGACAGAACAAGGCAGTTAGAACAAATAATATTTTGACATTTTTGATTGTGTTTGTAAAAGGCTAAATGATAAGATAACTGTACAGTAATGACATTCAAAACAGCAGATAAGAGACAGTGAGATGCATATAGCAATGATATGATCCGTCAGTTGTCCCTGAAGTTGTTGACATATACACAGCCCAACACTGACTACACATGCCGAACTTACTTCACCACTGTGGTATCTGTGTGGTTATTCTAATGGTTTAAGTCTAATGAGTGACGGACAAATATATTGTTGTTTTACCTGCAAAAATATTGCCTCTTACGATTGGTTACCACTCAAAGGGTCTGGGACTTCAATAAAGATATTCTATCAAAGCAAGAGTTTCCTCAAATGGGTTGGTGTCATGTGGCAGTGACAGAAATGTGATTCATAATAAAGAGAATTGTACAAAGTGGTCGTTCCATCACCAAAATGTCTTTTACCTCAGCATATGAAGACAGAAGGGTACGGCCTGGTACAGTAAGAGCTCTGTTTATCAGTAACTAAGAAGACGGGGCTGATATTAGCTCTGCTTCCCTGAGTGTTGCATATCTGTCTCCTCAGAGATTACCATCATGTTTTTCTCTCTGGGCTGGGTAGATTATCTGCATGCCAGCTTGATATCAGCGCTCCTCTTGAACGACTGTGTCGGGTGGGCACAGCCGGAAACTCTGGCTGAGAGCCCATTACACAACAGGCTTAATACACGGGGATTGTGTGCTCTTCACTGTTAATCACTCACTACTTATGATACAGTCCCATGGGAAGCAGTCATCATGCACACGTCAAGTGAATTCAGCAGTTTTTTCTGAAGAGCCAGCGCTGTGGCTGCAGACGTGACATACTCATCTGTGTTCGGTAAAGCCAAGACAAGCAGAGATAGACCCAAGTACTGACAGGCAGAGTCGTCAAAGGAATAGTAATATTTTATGCCGTTGCTCTAATCCGTCTTTTTCATGAGTCCAATTTTTTATGTCTGTGTGGATGACACGTGCAGGCTCAATTTCCACAAGCAGATTAGGCAACGTGAGCAATGGAGATGAAGAAGCTGTCACCAGTTTCCAGAAAACTTATCCAAGTATATTAAACTCTTATGTGATCATGTGTTTTTAACTTTAACATCTAAATAGCTTTCTTTTGGACATACTTTTGTGTATTGTGTGAAATTTCCATGTTAGTATTTGTTTGTGTATCTAAGATGAGTCTTGTATGTATTGGGGTTTGGGGGGAAGCAAAAGTGGCAGCCAAGAGAAACAATAAGCTTATATAATAATTAACTTATTCAAGAGAGAGAAAGAAACTCTCTGTTGAGTCTCACTCACTAAAACTAAAAACCACAATGTCGGCTTCTAGTGACAGAAACTCACATTTATTCTCATAAATAAACTGATCGTGACCATCCAGTGTGTTTGTGTGTGTGTGTGTGTGTGTGTGTGTGTGTGTGTGTGTGTGTGTGTGTGTGTGTGTGTGTGTGCAACACAAAGAGATTGATGAGTGTATTTTGTTTTACATCAAAACAGTTCCAAGTTCTTCCAATATTAACATAAGACAGACACAGATCGTTTTCTCACTCCTCTCATGTGTTGTTCTGTGTGTTGACACCTTTTCAAAGTTCTTCTTCCACATTTGCTTGTAGCATAGTATAAAAGAAGCTTGGCAAAATACAAAATGGAACACTAACTATGCAGAAAAACAGCATTATACTGTTGTTTGTAGAAATGTAAACATGACAGAAAGTGTCACCTAAAAGTACATAATCTAATTCAACGAATGTGCGGTGAAAAGTTCAAGTGACAGAGTTTGAGTGAGAACACATGTGGTGCCTGGTATCAGGTGGCCGGTCTCTACAATATCTTCCCTTCGGTCCCTCAGTGTGACTGAAGTGTGGCAGCAGCGACTTGCACCTTTTCCTGTCTCTATTTATAGATCTGAGGAATAACTGCCAAATACGCTGTACTTCCTTTTGCCCTCAACAATCAATAAGTCTCTGAACGATGAATTAATGTGTCTGACACTTGCTCATCAGTATATTGAGAATTGTTAAGTGTGGTATTACGTTTGTCTGTCCTCTCTCCTCCTCTGTGTTGTTGGGTATTAAATTGGAGGAGACAGGCGGAGTAATCGCTGCTTTCATGCTGAGGCCATAAAACTCAGACACCTGGCACCAGGTTTCTGGCAGCCTGGCAGCACTATGGGGGTCTGCATCCGTTCCCACCTATGTCTCACTGTGTGTGTGTTGACCTTATCGACCCCAAAAAAGCTCTGGTGAGCGCATATGCTTTTTCACAGATGGCCTGCTTCATAATCACAGTAGTGCCCAAATTCATACTTAGAAGCTGCCCGCTATGCCCACATGATACCTACATAGACACACTCTGAATTAAGCATTGTCCTTAAAGAGTCCTTTAAGTTTTAGTGATAAGTCAAACACATGATCCCTCACTGGCTTCCCACTGAGCAACGACAAACTTTCCTAGAGTTGGTATATTAATACAATATTAAAACATCTGAAACAACCGCTCAACAAAATGTTCATTGTATCTGCTTTCTTTTACTGATTGGAAATCCCATCCATCCATTATCTATAACAATTATTCTTTAAGGGTCATAGGGGAGCTGGAGCCAATCCCAGCTGACTTTGGCCAAAAGGTGGGTACACCCTGGACAGGGACAGACAATCCTTCACACTCAGTTTGGAGTCTCAAATTAACCTCACCCTAATCTCACTGTTTTGGGATTGTGAGAAGAAGCCGAAGAGCCTGGAGAGAAAACCCATGCAAACCTGAGAAGAGCGAGCCAACTCACACACAAAGGCCCTGACCGAAGCAGTGCTAACCACTGCACTGCTGCCCTGGATAGAAATAACAAAGTTATTTTTACTTCCATGTTTTTATTCTGATTCAATTTCCTAGCGAATAACGATTATTACCTCAAAACATGACAACAACTCCATCAGAGGAGAACTTCATCCCACAGGTTTGATCGAATAATGCCGTACAGAAGCACTTTGTAAACCTTTCTTCTCTGGGATACGACAGAGATCAGATCTGAGATTAATTCTCTCAGTAGCAGGGCAGGAGCAATTGGGTACCAGCACCTGTATCCTGGAAATCTATTACTAATCTCTTGGCAGAGGCAGCAACGAGCAAAGACACCGGAGGGATCGTAATTAAAAATGCATGCGTACAGATGTACCTACACTGCAATCATTTCCACACTGTCACTAAATACACACTCAGTTTCCCCCACTCTTATTTGACTCACACAGTGTGACGTGCACGCACACACAGACTGGAAGGAGACAGAGAAATCCCTCAACAGCTTGGCATTCTCCGTCCGACTGTCTGAACTGAAGCCTCCAGCAGGAGGGATTTACTCTCTTTGCTTTGCCAATTTAATTTAAGTACACATGGCACATATGAAACACACACACATCTAAAAATATTCATTTACAGCCCCTGATATTGCCGCAGGGTTCCTGTAAAGCTCTGGAGCAACCCTGGCCCTGCGGTTCCAAGCAAGACCATCATATGTAATTGTGGAACATAATGAGCTTTGTCTGCTTCATTCTAAGGCCTCATGAATGCATTTATAAGACAGGGGTGCTGGACAATACAGGGACCAATGAAGATAAAGAGAACGACTAACGAAACACAGACCTGCAGTCAGAGGCAGGCGGATAGTTCTTTAGATCTAAGCAGTGCAGGCCTTCAGTCGCTGTTTTCGGTGGATGAAGTTAACAGAGACCTCAATTCAGTGTATTTTCCACCCTTAGAGTTGAGGTGAAATGGACCTAATACAACAAACACTGTTGTGCATCTGTGGTGCAGCCAGGTAGAATCTCATTTGATAGCACGGTGCATCAGTTTTCACAGGAGGCAAAGCTTAGCCCTGCTCTGTTTGTGAGGAACCTTTTCACTGGGTGCAAAATGTAAGCAGTGTTTCTAAATCAGGGGCCGCACAACAGTCTCACAGACATGCCATCGCCATAGCAACGGCTATGCCACATGGCCGCCTGTTTCATAACCAAATGAAGACATTAGAAGACGGCTATTAGTGACATCGCAGGAGTAACTGTTACAGTATATAATAGAACGACAGTCAAAATCAGGCACTTATATTCCAATGTTTGAGTCTTCTCCACAGTGGCCTATACAATAATGCATTGCCGGAGTTTGATCTTTAAAAAAAGACACTTAAGTAGGGCTTCCTGATGTTTCCTCCACGTCGTCCCTGTGCTGCCCTGCCTGACACACAGCCGGCTCCTACCCCATTAGTATGCAAGCGTCTCCCTTCAGATCACACAAGGCTTTGATGCAGCTGCTGATGGCAGAGGTGTAGAGCGGAGGGGAAGAAGAAGGATGCATGTCCACTCGGTCAGAGAGACAGTACAGAGGAGGAGGAGGAGGAGGATGAAGGGCTCTGCCACAGGGACAAATGACAAACACAGAGAATCCAATACTAAATGGAACTAAAGGAAAGTGTGTTTTTTTGTTTTTTTTTAACTCAATTAGGATTTAGAAGCCACCGCATGGCAAATTGTCACTGTATTTCTATTTACTGCAAATCGATGCGGCGACTTTATTTCCCCGCGGAACTGAGATGGATCTTGACGCAATTTTTCTCCTCTGACTATTATTTCTGTGCTCTCGCTCACTCTCTCTCCCTCCACTTCACTTTCCCCTTACAGTTGCAGTATTGGGGAGAAGCCAATATGTTGTCAAAGGAGCATCGATCCATCACTCTGACACTGCCAAAGTCTCCAGTCTCACGGGACCCCCTATTTTAAAACAATGCAGAGGTCAAGGAAAATGAAGTTGCACAGTTCAAATTGACCTCTGCACTGGCAAAACTGTGCCAAAAATAATGCTTTTAGAATGGATCTTTATTTTTTTTAAAAGGCTTGAAGGTGACTTTTCCACATGTTTTTATTCAACTTCAACTGTGCTTTAGGTTTCATTTGATATTACTCCTGCATAATTGCATCTCAAAATGCTTCAACTTACTTTTTCGAGGTACTATATACAGTTTAAAATGTAGGGTTACATTTAAATGCATTAACGTCTTACACCACTGTGAAGAGCAGATAACGCAAATTCATTTTCAGCTCATAACAAAGGAGTGGAAAACAGCTGACTCAGTAACAACAAAGCTCACAAAGGGAGAGGGTCAAGCTGTTGCGCCCCTGTCTCCCCACCACATGCTGCAGAGTATAGGCCCTATATAGATCACAATGGCTCCTCCCCAAACACACACATACACACACACAGAAACACACACTAAGAAAAGTCTTTGTTTCAGCATGTTCTCACACTCCATATCACTATAGCTGAGGAGATAAGCCACTGTGCATGGTAGGATTATGGGAAAGTGCCACAATCGGCTATACTCTCATATCATTGGCTCACTAGGTGACATCATAGATCATGTGTCTACATTAGTTTGTGAGACAAAGTAAAGGACACAAAGTTGCGTGGTTAAAGTTTCTGTGGTGCAAATAATGCAAGGCCTAATTTTTCTCCTGTCCTCATCAAAAGAGCGACCTAACCTCCATGCGTTTCGGTCAAAGTGACTTCCTTTGTGCTGTGACCTCAGTAACAGGTGTGTTATGCAGCAGCTGAAACAAAAGAGCCCACTTGGCAAAGGTGACCCCCAAAACACACACTTATCCCTGCTCTCTCAAACCCCTGTGGCTGCTGTGTCTCGCTCATCTGTGTCTTCACCTCAGACATCTGCCAACCCCCTGACCCTCAGGCATGCAAATAGGTTGGACAGGGTGCTATATCCCATAATCAGTCTTGTTTGAGCTGCACTCTGCTGCCTGCCAGTGATGCTGCAGGTTATGTAAATGTTACACTACATTTTTGGTTGAACCCACTGTCACGGTGCAGTGAATTGTCAGGGCTTCAGCTTGTGACACTCACATTAATATTTATCAAAGGAAAAACTGAATATTGCAATAAGGTTTTGCATAGGGCACGGATTTGTCTCGTGTTTTCTTTGTTTCCCTTTCTCCAACTGGTCAGTTCATATTTATACACTTGAGATTGGTTCATATCACAATATAATCATATACTGTGCATATACACTGACTGCAGAGCGCAGTGCCCTTGCAAATCTAATAGCCTAATATATTTTTGATAAGATAAACCCAACGCATACGCTGCAGATAAACGCTGAGCAGACAGCGATAGGGACAATTTCCAGGATGTATAATCCGTCTAAATCAAACCTTGAAGCCATAAAAACAGTATTTTATCTCTAAAGTCTGTAAAACGCGCTGCACGGGGACCCCCAGCAGAGGAGGAATAACATGTTATTGTTTCATTTCATCTTCAGTGCATATCTAAAAACACACAAAACATTGAATCATCTTCGCGACTTTATCCATGCATCAGAACAAAACGTATCGATCAAGCAAAATGCACAGAGGTAACATACAGTGCCTATATCAACATTTCAGAACATGCATTGAATAAAAACACACTGCTCTCACCTACACGGGCTGACCCGGTGTCCGCAGCTCCGGAGATGACGCGCCAGGGGCTTGCAGGCGGTGTTTTTTAAAGAATATAAAACACTCAGACTCATCGAGCAGAGTAAATCCTGTCAGTCTGCAGCGAACGCCCCTCGGTGGGCTGTGCGACGCGCTCCGCTTCGGGGCTGCGGGAGGAGGAACAGGGGGCTGCAGCAGCGCTCAGGCTCCAGTGAGCAGCAGCTGCCTGGTGCAGGTCAGCTCCACACTGACTCTGACAGCGGTGCAACCTCCCCATCTGTCAGCAGCACCATGGGAACTCAAGTCCCACCCCGACCGAGCCACCCACCAGCCACGAGCTGCGAGTTATGGTGGAGCCAGAGACGGGTTTTTTTTAAATTTGATTTGTTATGTTTTTAATAAAGTGTCTCCATCGGAACTCCTCAGTTTATCCAACATTAGAAACAAGAAAAAAAAGAAGCTTTAAAGTCTCTTTGAAGAGGAGATGTACAAATACACTTGGGTGCCACATGGACTTAGAGTTGATATAAATTTAATGACTTAATAATAAATAATTCATGATAATTATGAAATGCAATGGGCTTTAAAGTGGATCATAAGAGACTCTCTCTCTTTCTCTCTACCCCCCCTTCATTTCTGTATATCTATCACACACACACACACACACGCACACACACACACACACACACACACACACACACACACACACACACACACACACACACACACACACACACACACACACAAATTCATGTCTCCATGACCTCAGAAGACATTACATTAACTTACATTGTTTCCCTGGAGACTAACCCTAACCCTAACCCTCACCCTAACCCTCAACTAACCCTAACCCTAACCCCAACCCCACCCTAACCCTCTGTAGCATAGTTACTATTTACCTAACCCTTAACCTAACCTAAACCTAAACCTAACCGAAACTCTCAAATTCAACTCAAAACAGCATAATTGACACCATATTTTAAGCCTAAATGTCCACTGTGATACACCAGAGGACATTTAGGCTAATAACACAGTGTAAATTACACATTTTCAAGTTGAATTTTATGTCGGGGCTTACAGACACTTGGATGACACCACAGGAGCAGTATGGAGGCATTTCATGTTTTTTTTCTGTTGTTTTTAAGTTTGAAGAAGTAGTCCCCACTTACTTCAATTGTATTGGATTTAGCTGCAAATGCTGTTTACTCCTGAAACTCCAAAACTCCCTGACACTTTGAGGACTCAAACAGTTCACCCACCCCTCCATCGGCATAGGTGTGAGTAGATTTGGGTGAACTATCCTTTCGACCAAACCTTGAAACATGTCTTCACCTTAAGATTTAATGATTTATGTATGGGGACTTTATTTTTGTCTCCATAGGGAAGACAAGTCCTTTAACCTAACCCCTGGACCTAGCATAGCCAAATCCTTATGCATAACCCAACCATGACCAATTCATGCCTAACCCTAATGTTAACCTAACCACAATTCACAAGTCTTAAGATTCTTCCTCTTCTTTCTCCTCTTCTTTCTCCTCCTCATCCACCTCCTCCTCCTCCTCCTCCTCCCCCTCCTCCTCCTCCTCCTCCTCCTCCTCCTCCTCCTCCTCCTCCTCCTCTCTAAGGGGCAGGAGTGAAAATGACAACGTTTCATCACTTGTTGTTTGAGCTGGCGCTTTGGGAGTTGTCTGGCTGCTTCTTCATTCACGCTGCAGCTACAGAGAAGAAACGTGCATCGTCTCGGCGTTGAGACAACAGAGTGCGAGCCAGACAGGCAGATGTCATGTGCAGGTTATAAGTCACAGATGTGTGTATGTTTTTAACTGAGGATCCACACAGGTATGACTTAGTCTGTTTACACTGCAATATTAAAGTTCAAAAATGCAAATTTCATATGACTGGATCGCTAATGTAAAGAGGTAGCTCTGACTATTTTGAAACTATAGATACATGCAGTATTTATTGCATCACCTTAGTGTGATGATATCTTTAGGGACCTGCACTCTACACTGACAGAATATGAGATGATGGCCCCCCGGGGACGGATGCGTCTCCTTCCAGCAGAGCCAGAGAGCCCCATGTTGCATGCTGTTAAATATGGAGCAGAGGCCTGACTGTCCTCAGGAAAGCTACAAGGCAGAAACATTCCATCTGAGGGGGATTGTTGGACGTGTTCAACATGAACATTTAGGTTGTTGTCTTTCCAAAGGACTTGAGCTGCCTTCACACCTGCACTAGACTATGGTTAATCTCCTGACATTTTCCAGGGGGCTGTCTGCAAAAACACAAATGTCTGATCTAGAAAACACAATCTATACAAAAATTATGGCTGGAGGTGAGAAAACAGCAGGAGATTATCTGAAGAAATTAAAACAAACTGAAAAAATGACCATACTATGTTATTATCACTCACATCCAATATAAGCACAATACTGCAGGTTGATGAAAAACAGCTTTCGTAACGTCTGCATCGAAGCAGCCTCCCCTGTATCGCTACCTTCTTTTCCACCGAGGTGACAGTGCCAAGCCTCGTACGCGTGAGGCTGCTGCGCTAATCATCAACTTGTGTGGGAGTGAAGTCGAGCCATCCGTCCTCCACTGCATTGTTTCACTCTAACAGGAAGACACGGTCTTGGAGACCTTCAACCTTTGTCTTGTTGGATCAATCAGGGATTCTCCCACGCTGCTGCTGTGTGACTCATGCTACTGTATGGACGGCACAGATGTTCGGGTAACCTTCTACACATGGCAGCCTGAAACTTTTTCATAACAGAGTCCAAAGCTTTAGTCGGCCTTAAAAACCATCAGCAAAGTGCCTGTTTACTATTTGAGATTTGTTGGGCCTTTTCCCCATATAGTCGGAAAAGTGATTTTAGAGTAGCTTGTAACAAGTGTTGAGTAAAACCTCTCAAAATACAAATTTATTAGTGAGGTTTAATTCGTTTTAGCCAAGGGCCGACTGGATCTTGTTTAAAGGCCTGTGTGGTGTTTAAAAGCTGCTCTGTGGGAACCGCTCGTATCTTTCCCCCACCACGGAGAGCTGAAGGTTTATTCAGCAGTCACCCTGTGTGTGTTGGTTGCATCCAGCAAATCATAATTTCCCACCATTAACCTGCAGCGCTTGTGGTGCTGTTGCCACGGCAACAGTTCCCCCCCAGGAAAGGCGATGCAGCATATCCACCGGTTTATTAGATCTCTGATCACACAGCTCCCTCCACATGGCCATCTGGGAGAAGCAGTAACATGCCCCCCGTTTTACCTTTCGCAAGTCTTCTCATCATTCTGCCGCATTACACCGAGCCGAGGAGGAGGCAAGGTGTCATTTTTCTTGTCAGCGCTTGTTTTCGGTCATAGACAGGTCGAATATTAAATTTAAAGTGTCAAGGAGTGATGGGATGAAGGTTTGCGCAAAATAAAGTGGATGCTGAGAAGACACACACACAAACACACACAGACACGCATCACGAGTTCACTGCGAGTGAACGGCTAATGCCTCAAAAAGCCTTTGTCAAAGATTTTTAACACAGGTGCGACAGAGAGTTTCATTTGTGAGATAAATGTATAAGTACCTCAGATGTTCTCGATTACACCTGATCTCTAGGAGAACAGCTTGATGCCTTCCTCAGCTGTAACTGGAACAGAAGAAGAAGAAGAAACACTTTATTTATCCCACAAACATGAACAAACATGCAAAGACACACTCATGCAATGGGGAAATTAGTCCTCTGCTTTTGACCCATCTGGTGCAGGACACACTGCAGAGCAGAGCAGTGGGCAGCCGTGTACGGCGCCCGGGGAGCAGATGTTGGGGGAGTAAGGTGCCTTGCTCAGGGACTAGACAGGGTAGGGAGAATAGTCTTTTGATCTTTGGACAGGTCCAGGTTCGTCTTTTTATGTTGTTATACCATCCAGGTAAGTTTTCGTTGAAACGACGAGGAGACGAACCGTGGAGTCGAACCAGCATCGAACCAGAGACCCCTTCTCTGCCACTAGTCCAAGTTTCTGCCACTAGTCCACCGCCTCTCCTCAACAACTGTAAACATTTAACACAGTTGCCACCTTGTTGTGACATAATGTCACCATCACACCATTTCCATGCCAAGATCACACATGTGTGTGTACATGCACAGGACAAACACTTTCATTTTTCAGGGAAAAGTGCTAATTCAACTAATACTGATAATTCACACATTTACAGGTACACAGTACATTTTGAGAAATACACATTTCCTTTCTTGCCAAGAGATACAAGCTCAATACCACTCTGACATCTAGATTGTTTATCATACAGTCTATTATCTGTCTCCTACATAGAACTAAGAGATAAAGACTAGCCTTCATATGTACAAAGTCTGTATATGAATAATGATGTGGCCAAAGCATCTACACTTCCTTTCCCTATTTATTTCTCGACCAAATATCAAAAGCACCATCACATCCCCTCTACTTTTACTTCCCTTCACTCGCTGCCTGTGTTTTAGGATTGATTATAAAATATCTCTCTTGACTATCGAGGCACTGCATGGTTTGGCACCTAGCTACTTGGCTGAATTTCTAAATCAGTACTGTGGCCTGAGATCTTCTGATAAGGACCTGTTTGCTTATTCCTTATTCAAGGCTGAGGGGCCCCTGTCTCGAGGGTGACAGGGCCTCTGCTGATAGGAACTAAACCCTCTAGTATAGTTTATCTGATAATAATAATGAGTATTCAATTTTAATATAATCGTTATTATTATTATTATTATTATTATCGTTGTTGTTGTTATGGTCATATTAATGGAGCGAAGCCAGCAAGCTAGTTCTGGCAGGCAACTCGAGCTGCGCGCGCCAATCACGTGACATATATCACGTGACATACCTCACTCTCCATAACCATCATGGTACACACCCACCTTATCAGGTGGTCTATTTAACCAGAGGCATTTCCCATCAACCCCTCTTGCTCGCACTGCTGCTGCAGTATTGCCACCTGTTGCTTCAGTCCCTCCACCACCCCAGCATCCACCTGTAGGCTCCAACAGGGGGGTTACAGTATTAGCTCATCACTCCCATCATTTCTGTGTTAGCATATGGGGAGTGATTAAGTTGGAGCCTAGACGCCAAACACAAACCTGTTCTACTGTGAACAATAATAAACATCTTAATAAATAAGATAAATAATCAATCGTGAGTTGTCTGACTGAATTATTGTCAAGGTTATAATAACATTCTATCTAAATAAGCTTACTTCAACAGGGCAGTTTAGATGTGACAATAACTCACTAAGTGATATGATAATAGAAATAGAGGCTAAACTAGAATTAATCTTGATGTTGCTTGTGTCTTCAAACAGAATTATACATTTATATTCAGCTGCAGAAGTTAGATAATGTGATTCTGACAAAGGCTGTATATTGTATATTGCATGTGTGACATGAAATCTACACGTCAGACATTTCTGGAGTAGTGTGCAATGTTTTTTTCATGCTGTCTACAAACTGTGCCACTCGTTAACCGCACTCTGCAGAAACGTAGGACAGTCCTCCTCCCATAGCGCTTGCAATGAATGTTTACGTCCACTTTTACAGCCAAGGCTCAAGGTGAGTGCCAGTATGAAACGCCTCATCGGAATCGGTCTTAATAGCCACTGAGGTGATGAGGTCCTGACTCCTGTTACACATGTCACTTTGCATTAGTGTCCACATTAGAGCCTGCCACTCCACAACCAATCAGAGACACTTAACAACAAAATCAACAGATCCCTTTATAATTGCTCCTGAGCAAAGCAATTTAGCCGAGACTTTGGAGGATTGACTTTCATTTGGGTTTGTCAAACACAGGCCCTGCTTGATATGTTTTGGCCCCATGGAAAATTAAAATAGTTTCTGAAGTGTGTGTGTGTGATAGCTGTTTGCATTAATTTTCTTTATGCCAAAAATTGTTAATCAAGGTAATTGTTCTTGGGCCGGCTGCATTGTGATATCATATAATAGTGTGGTAGAACAATACCTTCATGTTAATTAATTTTATTTATCATCTTTATATTTCCTCTCAGAGAAAAACATTAACCAACCGTGTTTTTTTCCCTTCCACTTAATCATCCCAACAAAATAAAACACATAAATATTTAATTGGCATGTGGCATCGCCATCTTTTACATCACTGATGTTTTGCCAAGGAGGAGAAAACTGCTTTGACTGCTGAAAGCTGACATGTTTGAAACGTCACATTTTAGAATCAGCAGGGAAAGTGCAATCAAGTTCAATTTTTTCTGAATAACTCGTCCATCCCATCCACTGCAAAGTCAGACAGCTCAGAGTTAAGATGTCTTAACCATCTGCCTCTCATCATTAAATAATGATCTACAGTGTGTTGAGATCATGATACCACACAGGCTGTGTTGTGTCTCCAGAGATGAGAAGAAAATGTTCTGATTCAAAAATGCAATATGTTTACTCTGTAGGTCACAACCAAACAGCTTGTCATTGTTCTTCACACAGCACAGATGAGGTGACCTATGACCTTTTCACTAGCTGGTTATGGTTGTTACCTATAAAATAATGCCAACTGTCAGATATCTGATTTCTCTCTTGCTAAGGTATTAGCCTGTAACCATATGGACTTGGATGACAACATGCCTGACACTCAACATGTTGGTGGACCACATACGATTGGACTGACAGAAATGTAAGACATCCATGGGGATGCTAGCATTACACTAAGATGGTGAACCTGTTCCCTACTCGAATGTACAAAAGGTATCTTCGGCTTCTAGGGGTCTCAATCAAAACCGTAACCTAGTTTGATGAAGCTTTGAGGAGGGATGGGATCATGGTGGTTGTTGTTTTCAACACCATTTCTTGTCCCAACAGAAGACGCATCAAACTGCAAAGAATAATCATGATCCATTACGACTGACCAATACAAACAATTGGAGGGGAAAAAAATCCATATAAATAGACAGGATACAAATTTTAAATCACATTACTTTAAGTAAACTTGGGAGATTTCTCTCAACGCTCTCAACACATCAGTCAGCTGTTCTGCCCTGGGACAGATGCACTGGGGCGAAACTCTAAAGAGCAACAAAAGCCCTTGTTATGGCTGAGGAGTGAGGACAAGAGGTGGGGGTCCAATGAATAAGAAAGGGCAGCTGAAGGGGGTGACAGTGAGATGTCCCTGCCACTGCTCCTCAACCAGGAGATGTTCTGAGGTACGAAGGAGCCAAGCATCAGTGACCAGTGGATCCCAGCTGATGAACCTGCACCTGACCCCCATGGTGCCGTGGAAAGCATAACAGGCCGGTAATTACATCAACCTGTGCAGTCTTAAAGCTCGAAGCACCGCAGCTTCAGAGAACTGCTAACTATGTACTCTGGCGAAACCAGTGGACTCGCGGACATGGAAATCATAAATCTGCCTTTAGCTGTGTCCCGGTTCAGGGTTAGGGTTTAAGGCGTGGCCTCCACAGACTAAGTACTCCACGAAGGCTGTCACTGGTGTGCAATGAATCCTGGGATAGGTTGGCCTAATTAAGATCCACCCGTTGGATCATTAGTTGCTCAGGGATGAAATGGAGCTTTCAAAGGATGCGGCCCCTGAATTGGAACACAGCTTTTGTCTTATTTAAAAACATGTATTGCTTTAAGCTGAACTGGACATGTGCTATGTATCCTTAAACACAATAGCATATATCGAGTATATTACATAATATGATACACTGTACTGTAAGCATTATTTGTTGACAGGCAGGCATATTGTTCCCGTAATTTTGAAGAACATGCAGTCCAGGACTCCAGGGCTCAGGGGGTAGAGTTTTGCATGTGTGTGCAGAAATGTTGCATCTGGGCTCTTTGTGTGTTCACACTGAGAAAAGGAAAGTCGGTGTCTCTCCCCATCCTCCATCCTCATCCCTCCTTGTTCACCCCTCCCTCTCCTGAGCCAGCTGAACAAAGACAACTGCTCTTTGTTAGCTACATGGCCCGTCTGAGATCTGGAGTCAGAAATGTGTCTTTCCACAGATGCTGGTGGCAGCGATAGTGGTACTGGTGCTAATGTGTGCATATCTATGAGCAGCAGGGATGGAGGAGGGAGGGAGGAAATAATCCTAAAGATAATGTTAGTCCTTGTGCCCACTAGGTCTCAGTTTAGAGCATCAGCTTTTTTCCGAGGTTTTCAATAGAGCTGGGAGAGTGTGAGCAGCTGTCTCTATGAAAGCGCTTTACCCAGCCAGCACCTTTTCTTGCTCAAAACATTCCACCGCTTTGTTCTGCTGCTCCGGGTGCTTCAACTTGAGGAAAATCTCAGCTTTTCAAAGGAGCGATGCACTTTTCCTGTCAAGAGGATGAGGTGTTGTCAATGGTACAGCAACCACACACAACACTTTTTTATTCTCCCTCAGTACACCGAGGCACTTTATTCAAGCGGCCTGCCAATGTTCTCCGCGAGAGCAAAAGAATCCCTGTGAGCACCAGGTTTTGGGGTTAATGACAGGCCGGGCTGTCCCACTTGAGAAGAGGTAAGGTGAATAAAAACCTAGCAGAGTGATTAAGACCAGAGGGGGAGAGGATTTGCATAAGGAGGAGAAGTGTGATGGAATTTTCTATCCCTACTGCCTCACCCACTTTTGTCCATATATGGCAGCAGGGATGTGCTGGGGGCTGATGAAGTGCTTTACCCGTCTGCTCGGTGAGGGTATTATTTGGGTGAGGTGGTGGGGAGAGATGGGGGTTGGGACGCCTCATTTGCTCCTCGGTTGTCTGTGAAATATGAAACACTTCTTTGTCTGCCTCTCCTCTCTATTTCTCACCTTATCTTCACCCATCACCACCCGCACATATCTCTGATCTTATCTGGAGAGCGCTGACATTCTTTCAGTGTTTATGCGTTTGTGTTTATTTACACTATATTCTGCAGGAAGAGAAACAGCTCAATCGTAGTCGCATATTATCACGTAGCATAATTAATGGCCATATGCATCAGCATTTGTCGGTGGCTTTACGATCTGTCAATTTCTGTGTGCACACTGCAGAACAGCTACAGTGTGCAGGAGTGTCTCTTGGAGGGTAAATCCTATGGACTGTTAAAGTCAGCCGCTGAATGGGATAATTTAGCTCCATTTCCTGGCTGGCTAATATCAATAGATGGAGAGTTAAAGAGCGTGGAGAAAGTGGGCAGTTATTAGCCTATATAAATCATGCTGTACGAGAGAGGGAGAGAGAACTGGTTAGCGGGGAGGAAATGGTGGGGGCGGTGTTGTCAAGGACAAAAAGACTCCAAAAAACACTTTAACTCAAAATGAGAAACTTTCTCACACGTGGAGTAGTTATGGAAACACAACCTGAGACACAAGAGAAGGTGTTCATTACTTAATCAATATAACTCTGCTCTCATCCACATAAAGATGCCTCAAGTAGTTTCCCTAAAGGCGAAAACCTTATCAAATCGAATGTCTTAATGTGTTAGGATATGTTGAGCTCCAACTCTGCAGATGATCCCTGCACATCTCCAAACTGGGGCTCTAATTAAAGCTGCTGTAAGAGTGGACAGCTTTTTTTAAGAGCTTCATTAGGTAAAATCAATAAAAACTGCTCTTCAAAGAAGCTCGGGGACGCAGGGCTGCAGCCTCATTAGATTGGAATAATTATTAAATATAATCTGGAGTAAACACACAAATTGGCTCTGCCTCTATAACTTTCAGTTTTGCATATTTTCATGTAACTTTTCCAAACAACCCTGCATATTTTTACTGTAAATCTGTCAGGAAATGTTTTGTCCACTCAGTTGAACAAATGCTGATTCCTTAAAAAACTTTAAAAACTAGAATAAACCCCCTGCAGGTACAAGCTTCAACCAACCTGAGCTGCTTCAGTCCAAGTACATTTTATCAAAATTTGAAGAAATTCCCTCCAGGTGTATCTGAGATGTTGCGTTCACAAGACTAAAATCATATCATGTAATGTCCATAATCCCAAAAACATTATGCAACTGGCTACTCACTGTCAGAAACGGGTCAGTGAGAAGCAACTATCCTTCATGTTTTTTTCATTGGTGACATTTAGGACAATTCATTATGTTTGTGTAACCACAGAGGAGCACACACTTCATTTAAACCCACTCAAAAATCAATAAAGTTTTATTTGTATAGCCCATTTTCACAAATTAAAAGGGTCTCATAGGGCTTAACAAAGTGCGCCATCCTCTGACAAGAGTCAGGGTAAAAAAACGTAGATAGCTCAGAGAGCCGCATGTGAGGGATCCCTCTCCCAGGACGGACAGAAGTGCAATAGATGCTGGATGTAACTGAACACATCAACAAAATTACAATATTTGCAGCACTGATTAAAAGACACTGTTTTCAGAGTAATAGAAAGGTATGTCAATGTGTATTATAGTATTTATACATAAAAAATGTCTGATGGAAGGAAGCAGCAATAACAATTGAAATGGAGGAGTTATTGCCAGTAATGTGTTTGTGTGGTGTATTTTTCTTTTCCTTGCTCTGTAACCATGCTGTCCATCACTTACTAGAATGCTATTGTGCAGACTGCAGCAGTATTCCCTGGTGCCATCTTTTGTGTGGCACCCACGTCAGAGCTAGTGAAATTGATTTCCTCTGTCGGTGCTGTCACAAGGCGTTTACTTGTTGTCAGATATCGTTTTACACCAGCCACTGGGTGATTCCAGTTAATCATTGTTCTCAGGATGTAATATTTCCTGGAAATACTAACGCAAATACAACACAATGGATTTTGTAGGTGTCACCAGTCCTTGTTCTTCAGGGGTATGTCCAACAATCCTACAAATGGCCTGTAAGTTCTGTTCTGGTTCCACCAGATACAACAGCACAGGTACAGCAGAACTACAGCACTCACCTCCGCCAAGCTCCACCAGTCCCCTTAAATTCAATCAAGCTGCTCCTAAGTACACACACTCAAAGATATAAGTTATCTAAATGAGACAGATTTTTTTGTGAAAATTAAAATTGGTTCTTTCCTGAATCATACTGCATCCTTCCAGCAAGTTTCATGGAAATCCGTCCATTATATTTTGCGACATCTTGTTTACAAACCAGCAACCAAACATACAGCAGTGAACAGTGACAACATAAACTTGGCAGAGGTGAGATTTATTTGTCCCAGCTTCATACCAGTGAAACTCTTGTGATCACCGTGGCTGCCACAGTTCTGTCACCCATCTTCCTCCCTCTCTGCTAGTTTCCAATCGTATCCAGACAAACATGGAACATTTTAATATTAACCAGCTCCTCAGACCAGAAACGACATACACTCTGGGACAGCCAGACAGATGGTTGTGGTGGAAACCAGCTCAGGGAAACTCTGTACATCTACCGTGGTCAACCCACTCAACTCATTAGAGACTGGGGTGTGATTAGGGTTGTACATTGGATAATGAGAATTCCATAAATTGGTGCACACGGATGACTGTCAGATATGGAAATCTTGGATCCTCCTGAGGATGAAGAGATTCCTCAGTATACAAATCAAAGAATCCAGGTCCACACATTTAACTGAATAATTGATGGGGTTTTTGGCTTACATAAATGTGATGAGGTTGGCTCACATACATGTGCTGGTTTGATCACAGTGGAGTTAACCAGAGGCTTCCACGGCTCATAATGACTCCTTATCAGCTGGAGGAGGAGGCAGGAAGGTTTCTCCAAGGGTCCTAGAAATGCTGAACAAGCAGAAAGTCACCACTGAGAGTTTTCCTTCAGCTGTGAAACGTTGACTTCACATCAGGGTTGCAGTATCATTAGATCCCTCTGCTATCATCCACCTCAGGCGGACACATCTCTCTTCATTTGACCCAGAGCCAAAGGCAAAGCAGTAATGCCAGAAGTCATTTTTAGGACCGCTGCATAATGCTGCGCTCCCACTGTCTACCAGTGGCATCTCGCTTCCATCATGGAAATGAGCCAGTGTGTTCAAACATGCCTGTCGTCCCCCGATGGAGAGGTTGGTTCCATTTGGTATTTAAATGGGTCAAACTGTAGTGATTTAT
Source organism: Limanda limanda (assembly GCF_963576545.1). Lineage (NCBI taxonomy): Eukaryota > Metazoa > Chordata > Actinopteri > Pleuronectiformes > Pleuronectidae > Limanda > Limanda limanda. Next base: position 10,944,302 of record NC_083639.1, read on the forward strand.
TCATGCCCCGAGTCTTTAGAGCCACTCAGCCTGACAGGAAAGCTCCAGGCTGACTCCCTGTGAACACAACATATCTTTTACCACACATTGATGTACAGTTCGTATTCGATAAACTGACTTTAAAGGTATTTTTTTCTTTTATATGTTAGCGTGTAAATTCATTTCAAAGTGTTGATACAGAGCTTACGCTACATGTTAATACACAATATACAAAAAAAATGATTACTACACCCATTCGAAAGTCTGTAGGGCACATTTACAGCCCATCCTAAACATATTGAACTAATAATGAATCGAATAATAATTTATATTTACTGCACAAATAAAAACCAATACAATAATTTACAATATGGTGCAGACAGGCTAGGTCTCTATTTGAGTACAAACGGAAAATAAAATTGGCAATTATTTAAATTATTAATTAATTGTTTCTGTCAATTGATATTATTAATTAAATACCAATACCTTCTGGTGTTTATAGTAGTATTATTGTTTTCATTCTGGTATTTATTTATGCTTATTTGGGGTTTGGGGATTTTTGCACAAACAAAAAGCAACACTTTGAAGAAATCACCATAGGCACTAGTGATCTGTGAAGGATATTCATTTTTAATGTAGCTTGTCATTTTAAAGAACAAAAAATGAACTGTTTAACCCAGAATTTTATTTAGAATATTAATAAAGAAAGAAAATAAAGACTAATATTTTTTTACTGTACTCCTCTTAGTCCACCTTAGCTCAGTGTGTGCTTATGTGCTACATCAACAAGCTCTCATTCAGCACCGTGTCAGATGAGACAGGTATCCAAGCCCCTCAATCTCCCCTTGAAATCTGCAGAATGCTGCTTCTGCTTTCACTGACTCCCAGTCACCTTTATCCCAGAGCAGCAGAAAAGAATATCTGCATTGTTCACTGCACTTGCACTATCAAAAAGATTTCAATTCAGACAAACACAGTCACTGACACACATGGAGATGCATTGTGGCTGCTCACTCCTGGGAGGTGTGAATGATGGAGAAAGGGAGAGCGGAGAGCTGAATGACAGCGAGAGGTGGTTGGCCTCTGACAGTGCTCACAGAGACACACTCACATGGTGACACACAGGATGAGATCCTTATCAAGGTCACCAGGCGGCTGCGCTCGATTCAATTTCTTACACATGCATAGCCTATAGAAAGGTCATGGCTCCATGTCAAAACCCGCCATGTCGCACAAAAGGTGTGAGGCTGCACACATTAAAAGATACACACGATTCTGTCCGTGCCAAATAGGCTTTGTCTTTTAGGCATGGTCTCGTTTTGTGATTTTGCTCTTTGTTATCTGTATTTGGATCGGCAATAAATCAGTTCAATAAAATTGTATTTATAGCGCCAAATAACAACATGAATTGCCTCTTGGTTGAGCTCATACAAAGTTATGAAGCAGCCCAACAGTTCCCACAGCGAGCAAACACTTAGCGACTGTGGAGAGAAAAAACCCTCCCAGAATCGGACTCAGTGTGGGCGGCCATCTGCCTCGGCCGGATGGGGTGAGCGGATAAAAATAGGGGTGAGAGGAGCGGGGGGTGGTAAAGAGGGAAGAAAGAAGAGAGAGAGATCCGGAAGAGTTCTGTGACAGAGGAGGGGTGATGTAAGTAACAAATGGGAGAAGAGATGAACTGCAACTAAAGTCCTCAACCAGATTCCTTCAGAAAACAGCAGAAATATTAGAATGGAATCGATAAGAGTAGCCTTTACCTCCGCCGAAGCACAACAGCCCCCTTAGGAAACCACATTTAGATTCACTAGATCCGGATTATTATTTGTATCTGCAGCAAATCACACACACTCATCAAATATCAGTCCCCTGAACATCAGGATCCACAAAGTATTCTCTGAGAAATCAATAGATATATATTGAATAACAGCCTTACCTCATATAGAATACCATATCTCAAAATGTCTAAGAAAATGTAATGGGTTCTTCGTTGGGTTCTCCCCCACCCCTCTACAGAAATGAATGGAAATTGGTTGTGTCGTTTCTCCACAATCCTGCAAACAAACAAAGAAATGCAGAATTAATCATAACCTCCCTGGAGAATTATCTTGACAGTATCATGATTATTTTTTTAATTACAACATGTCAGCTCAGTAATACTGTGAGCACATTATCAACAGTAGGGGTTTAAGCTTTAATGAAATTGGTCATACCCCTCTAAAACTAGATTACTGAATTGTCAGTAAATTTCCCTAAATGTTGGAATTATGAGCCTTTTTCTTCTTAGTTCCAGTTGAGCCTAAACCACCTGGCGATGCTGGGTGCACGGGGGGGACCAAACAAGTACTGCCACTGTTTTTCAGGCCTGGGAAATCCACAGCAAATTACACTAATACCGCACCGTCTCAGCAGGCTCATTTGTTCAGTTTCTAATAGAGCCGACCAGATGGTCCCCTGGGCCTGCTGCTCCTACATATTCATGAGCTGAGGTTTGACCCCACCACCTCTGAAGGGCTGACCTCTAACCTGCACTCTTTGGGACATTAATGGGATATGGAAGAGGGCAGAGGGAGAAGCATCACACCAGGCTTGCCAACCCCCCACCTACAGTCCCATGGGTGAGCGCCCAACCCCTTTGCGTGAAGGCATTAGGCTCCACAGTGAGGCCGAGCTGGAGAGGCGAGCCTTCACACGGGTTCCCAGGCTCTGACGGCCTGTCATCTCTGGAAGGGAACATCTGCCCCAGCCACCGGCGGTCCTATACACTGAGAGAAGGTGGACTGGGGTGCAAAGACAAAGCCAGGGGCTCAGACGGATGATGTCAGCAATGCTCAAGAGCTTGGCAGTGAACTCTGACCTTCCTGTAGCAGGTTTCTATGAGCATGCCCAACCTCCAGGAACAGTCAGAGGGATCATCAGTCAAAGAGAATGATAACCTGTAAATCGATGGATTGCATGATCGATGAATGAGGAACCTGGTGTGATAAAAGTCTCAGAGGAGACCAACTGACTTTCAGTCCATTTCCACTCTTTCTCATCCTTTGCTATTTTGAAAGAGATCATGTCAATGCACTGGGAGAAGGAAGTGCGACTCTTATTAGGAGAAGATTAGAGTGTAAGAAAATCCAAATTTCACAAGGATATCTGAATCTCTCAAATGGTTTGGCAATACACTTAACATGAGACAAGATTCATGAATTTATTTCTGTAAAATCAACAAATGTAAAGAAATGTTCTATCTCGCAATGTTTAAGAAAACAAACTGTCCTGAATATGCACCTAATATAAATGGGTTCTTTCTTGGGTTATGCTCCATCCCTCCACTAAATATCATGCACAAGTAGTTTTTGCGTCATCTTGCTTACAAACAAACTGAACCAACTAATCAACAGACAGGGGTGATAACCTCCTTTGTGGTCGTAATAAAGCGTGAAGCAATATATGTATCTATTGAACAAACTCGTTCTGTAATCCTCAAATAATAATATTTAAAAAAAACAGCACATGTATTGTGCAACGGGGCTCCTGCTGTGGAGAACTGTTTACATAAATGTATAACAAATGGACGCAGCTCGTATTTTTCATTCCGAGAACACAGCCTGAAGCCAGTTTTAATGACCACCTCTGTTAGCTCGCAGACGCTCTACCGTCACTCTGTCATTCCACATCATTGGCAGTTTCGGTGTGTGATTCCCAGAGACACAATTGAACCAATCAAACAACAGAGTGATGGTGGCAAATTACAGTGTTCTGACTAGTTTTGAGCTGGAAATATGGTCAAGTTAACGTAGAAAACTAGAGGCAGTTTATTGCCTATTCAATAATGTTCCAGGATGAATGGTACTAAGTGATAAGATAAGATGAGAGTTTATAAGGCATCGCGCGACGGTTACTTTAGCTTTTTCTTCTTTAGCTGCTGTGATGGCAGAAACATCAGCGTGGTTGTTCTTTATTACTGATCCTATCTGGGCGCTGTATTCGACCACAGCAGTTTATACAGGGCCAGTGGGCCTGTGTGGTGGAGATGAGCCAGAGTGGAGATAACGCTGCACATCCATCTGACTAATTGGCTGTTCAGTGCAGGCGGAGGAAATACAGCTCTGATTTATAGGGCTCGAGGATGCAGATTCCGACTTTAAAAATATGCATCCTACTCTATTAGCTTACAATCAGGTCTGTGTTTAGAGCGTATTTACCAATTATAAAAATAACTGGTCCATGATCTCATTGAGGACATTGTTCGGGTAACGTCCAGTTAGTACACGATAGAGACGCCTAATGTTCGAGCTCATTGTTGCTTGCTGAGTGTGTATTGTGAGGCAGCCACCTCTCACCCGAGAGGGCTAGAACAAGAGATTCATACACATGAGCCGATATTCTCCCTCCAGACATGATCATGTTCCATTCAACTCTGGGTGGCCATGAATTATGCACCAATTATGTGCATAATTTCATTCATAATTTGCAGCCTCTCTCTGTTCTTGTCCCGACATTCGACACAGGCTTTAGCGGGGACATCGGTTAGTTTTAGCGTCTCTTTCACACAACCATGCCTCTGGGGGGAGGATGTCACAGACAGTGGTGACATATTATCTCATGGCACGAGATAGACAGTCCTGTCTGAGGCTGTCACACCCCTCTGCGCTGCCACCGTGGATACATGCTGCTCTTGTCACAGGGATTCCTGCCAATGTAGTCACTCCTCGTCACGGCAGATACAGCAAGCAACAGTACTTCCCACAGATTTGTGGGAAGTAAAATTAGATAGCAGTGATGTATGTTTGTCAGTGAGGGGACAGGATCCTGTAACACTTACTGTGTTTATCACATGAATCAGAGGGGAAACAACAAGAATATGTGTAAATCTATGTAAACATATAGAAAGATATACCTTATTATTGAGGGAAATAACACTTCTTTCATGACCTTGTCCCTCTGTCTTTTATAGAGCTGAGACGTGAGCCTTGCAGTGAGCAACAAGCTGTTTCCAGAGAGTACTTCAGACAAACGATGCTTTAGCCGTGAAGTAGACAGCTGTAGTGGCATATAATATTGTTATATCCTGAACACACAGCATGACAAACGTTTATTGTATAGCAGTAAGAAGGATGATTTTTTTTTTATTTTGGATGTTGGAGTCTTTTTTAACCAATTGTAGAATTGTTACACAACAGAAAAAGAAGAAGAAGCGAAAGCAGCTCACAGGATTAGTGTAGATGGATCTCCATTGTGCTAGCAGTAATAAATAATACAGTGGCAAGGAAATTTATGAAGCAAGTGGGTTCATTCATTTTCTCTATTCAAATTGAAAAACTATTTTCTAGGCACTTTTTTCCAAAAATGTTAATGAATACAATAGACAAAATTAACAACACGCTGACGTTTGATGCACGGCCATCTACAAACCAATCAATGTCAAGTACGGGTGGCGACAGTCCACGTAGGTGATAATGACAGGAAGTACATACCTAACACAAAAGTCTTAACTGCATTCCCTAAATTACAATGTGATACTGTACTGTATACATTTTGAAGGTCACAGGGGACCTGGAGGAATCCCAGCTGACATTGAGTAAGAGGCGGGGTTCATGTATATCCTGGTCAGGTAAACAGTACATCCCAGAGCCAATACAGAGAGTTACTCACATTATGTAACAGTTGTAGCAAAGTGTCTACCCATAGTTCTAAATCTCACAAGTAAACATACCTTGGTTTTTCATTCTCACAAAACAATGTTGGGACTAGTCTTCATTTTAACAGTGAACAATAAATTGTTTTCGCCCTGTACAGATTGAAAAAGCTAAATATAAGATGTTTATAAATGACTTGTAGAGGTGCTAAATTGGAGATTTGGAATGTCAATTTTTTTCCGCTATTCTCTGATGTCTGTTTCTAATGTATATATTTGAATTACAGCTTGCAATGCAACTATGGCTGTTGTTCATTACATCACATTACATGTTATTTAGCTTACTTACAATTAGTGCATCTTTGGGAGCCATTTTGGGGGTTCAGCATCCTGCCCATGGAAACTTGGGTATGGGCTGAGATTCAAGCTGCCGACCTTCTGGTTGGAGGACAACTGCTTAACCCCTTCAGCCCCCCCCCCCGCCCATCCTCCTCAAGCATCAGGGCAGACTCGGTAAATTCAGCCTCCTCTAGGAGCAGACATCTACCTCAGCCCCCTAATGAAGAGCCCTTGAACTCACGGTGACTCTACAGTAATGCAATAAGGTGAGGGTGTCCGTGCAGACACTTCAGCTCTGACTAAGACTCACTTCACTCTTGCAGGGATCAAGGGCTGCACAGTCGATATCCCACAGATGGTGGGGGAACAACATGAGCCGAGCACCAATTGGAGCCTCTTTACTCATTACTAGGAATGGGAGGCTTGGGGTAAACGGGGAGAAGCACAAGGTAAAGAGGTGGTAAATGATCCCACGGCTGCAGGAACAGGAAACGCTGCATTAGGTTTGTAATGATGCACTGAGAGGTTACAGCCTGTGGGAAGCTTCTCATTTCAGAGGCAAGTTACAGCCGAGGGGACGACGTGGAAATCAACGCAGTGTCAGCGTTGTGCACTATCACAGATATGTTGCTTTAGGGTAATTTTATCATTAGGGTCAATACGAAATTTTGACCCTCGACCTCACCAAATAAATTCCATAAATTCCTCCGCCATCTGACTGGCACGCCTCATCGAGCTCTGGAGTTAGCCTAATCAGTTTAATGACAGGGAAACCATTAAAGAAAATACATGTGCTTGTTCAGTGTGTAAATTATCATCCCAGCAAACATCCCATAGGGATGCCATTAGTTTATCAGAGTAGATGCATTCATTAATTTTTTTTAGCACAGCTTCAAATATAGCAGCACAAGAAGTAATCCTCAGAAAAATTAGTACAAAATTACAAGTGTTTCAAATGCATCTGAAACAAGGGCGGATCCCGGGGTGGGACCAGGGGGGCACTTGCCACAACTGAAACATGATGGGCCCCTGAAGTGCTACTGTCCTGACAGTAGTCTCTTTTTTTTAATCAAGTAACTTACAAACAATATTAACAATAGATATAAAAACCTTATTTAGAGAACACAATGCTTGAACAAGGAACCGTTTTCAAATTATATTCAACGATGTTTGGCTTTGAATCAAGCCAAAGAACAGTAAAGAAGCCATAGAACAGTAAAGAAAGAAAGACTTAAATGGGAACCTTACTGAATCAGTAATCATGCTTGTGATGATGAACGTGACCATAGCGTTTCGCAAGCTTAACAAAAGTCCTCCCTGTCTCATGTTTCAAAATAAGAGCCTTGTGCCTTGAACGGGATCTTGTATCTACACTAAGTCGCTTTGGAATCTGGACGCAGCTTAGAAACATCGGTATTGAGCGTTCCATCCCTACTCATGTCGCGTATGATAATTTCCCTCAAAATGTATCAATTTTAAGCTTCTGGTACGATACTTCAACATTTCCCATCTGGCAGCGCTGACACACAAACCCCGAGGTGGTACTGTAACAGAACCGATGGACCTGTCTGCCAATCATGGGGCTGCTCTGTGATGATTGATAGGTTCCACTCAATGCCCTCCACTATCAGTCAGAGGGAGGAGAAACTGTCTTCATCAATATTCATTTTCTTTGCATCTGTATTCATCTCCTCATTCATATTCATCACATGGCTACACGGAGCAGATTAGGCAGCTCTGTGTGTGTTTCTGCTGATTATCGTGTGAGATGATGAGGCTGAGGACGCCCATGGTCCAGGTGACACTGACAATGACACGCTGCATCTACAGGCTGCATCAATTTGATCCTGAATGGAAACTGGACAAAAAAATCTCCAGGGATTTAAATCAAGTTAATATTTATAGTTTACATAAACAGCATCAAACAAAACAATACAATATTTTCTTGTTTCAACATTGATAATGTGATCAATGCTAACATGCTGCTATTCAGTAGGTTTACTGTTTGGCACATGGATCTTGCATCATAGTTTAGCACATTAGCATGCTAACATTTGTTCATTAGCTCACAAACCAAAGTACAGCTGGCTGTCTAATGTATATTTCTATGTAAAGGACTGAATGGATTTCAGAGTGATAATCCAAAGGTTGAGACATCATCGTTCGCCCCTGAGGGCCTAGTCGGGGTTCCTCCCTTCGGCTCAGAGCCAATAATGTGAAACACTAGTGAACAAGAGTTACATAACAGCAGCCTCTCGCCTGCAGTCCTAAACAATCCCATTCAAACCTAGGTGTTGACAGAACAGAAGACTTCTCATTCTTTCCATTCTGATATTTCCTAAAGTTAAATATTACATGTGCCACCCAAGGCTGAATTTCTTCAAGCATCACATCGCCGTGTTGGCCGATGCTCAACTCGCTCGCGCCTTCCTGCAGAGAGCAAGCACATGAACTTATTGACCACCAGTAATAACAAGGGTTTTTATGTGGCTTTCAGATGACGTGTTGAAAAGCACAATGTTCGCAGTATTGGTTTTTAATATTTCTTTTTGACCAATTGAAAAAGCAGAACTCATCTTTGATTATATTACGTAAACCCAATTAGAGAGATTCATCACACACACTAGTCCTTAAAACCAGACATCTGTCCCTAACCTTCACACAGTGCTGTGAATGCCCATAAAAAGGTTTATCATGGCTGTTGTCACGACTGAAAGATCAGACATGTTGGTGCAAAACAAACCTGTTGTCAGTGAACAATTTATTCGGCATTGTGTTTTCACTGAATACGTAACTGAATTAACTACATATCTACTTGATATCGATAACAAATTCATTCCAATCACAATTATGTTTCCCACAATGTGTAGGGCTCTTTTTATTTGCATTTTAGTTGAATAGACACGAAAGTTCTTATTATAACTTATATTATGATATAATATACATCATACTACATATAATATATAATGATACTTCACTAAAAGGGCAGTTTTAATGTCAGGGATCAACAAAGTAAATATTCTCTTGGAAACATGAGTGTCCGCCATGCATGTATGTGCCAGTTTATCCAATCGTTATCGCTGAGATATTTCTGGATTAAAGTGGTGGATCAAGCTAAAATGGCACCGTGGAAAACTATTCACTCAAGACCAGACAAAAGCTCCCTCATTATTAATTATCTCTACCAGAGAATAATTCACCCAGCTGTGTGACTTTGATTAACAACACTGCAGCCACGTAGAAGGAAAAATCTGGATTCTTTAAAGATTGTCCCATTAATTTTCCCCTCTCCGGTGTGCATGTGCGTGTGTGTGTGTGTGTGTGTGTGTGCACGTGTCGTTTTCTTGGCTGTTCCTTCATGTTGTATTCATCCTCGTCTCTTCCCTTCTCCTTCTTCCCCATCATCTAACAACCTCTCCTCTGATTTCCTCACGTTTCCTCCACATGTTCTGTTCATTTTCCTGCAGTCAACCTCTAATTGGCTGCTACATGTGTGAGAGACGGAGGTAGAGCAGTGTGTTGAACACGCACTCACCTCAACAGACACGTGAAATGGTGGAAAATAATCAGAAGCATGGCTGTTATAAAGCTTGTTAGTGTGGGCTCACAGCTTGTTTCCTCTCTGCACATGCTTTGCAAGAAATTGCTCTGTTGTAGTAGCCCACGTCATTTGTTGAACATGCCTCTCCTGCTGCAGAGCATGCTCCGCTTTTGTGGGTCCTTACTGTGTGTGTGTGTGTGTGTGTGTGTGTGTGTGTGTGTGTGTGTGTGTGTGTGTGTGTGTGTGTGTGTGTGTGTGTGTGTGTGTGTGTGTGTGTGTGTGTGTGTGTGTGTGTGTGTGTGCGTGTCTGTGTGTGTGTGTCTGTGTGTGTGTGTGTGTATTCAGGTGTCAAATGTTTTTTTCCATTGGCAGTAGATCTAATGAGACAACTGAATAGGTCTTGTGTCCTTTCCTCTTTCTCAGCTACACCTCCCCCTGTAAATGCTGCAATGCATATAAGGCTGGGCTATAAAACAAAAACTATATCAATTATTATTGCAATATAATTTTCATTAATAGCAATATAACAAAGGTTCAATATGTTGCTTAATTGCTCAACCTTGCTGTATAAATCATGCCATTGTCTGACCATAGAGTTTAACAGTTTATGAACACAACATTCACTCAGGAGCAAAAATCAGTTTTTATACTAAATGAAATGATAACAAATAATAACTGATTTTTTATCTTAATGTAATTTTTGAGGTAGCGTCAAATGAAAAGAATTCTGAGCTTTCGAGAGTTATCATTAGTTACATCTGCGTGAAATTCAAAAGGGTTTCGTAGTTTCTCCCAAAAAAATGAGATTGGTTAAATAATTTTGATCCAGAAGCAAACTCTGGTGAACAAAGGCTATTTCCTTAAGATTTTATTTTAATTATATCAATATATTTTTTTTCTCATTAAATTACAGCATTATTTCTAAATCTCTATATTTTCTTAATTCAATATGTCTCTCTTATACTTTTATATCAAAATGTTTTTCATTGTCTCCTCATATGAAGCCCTTTGTTCTCTTATTGGTGCAGCTGAACGAGACAAAGAGGAAGCACTGCTCAGGCAGCAGGTGAGAGAAGCAGCACACGTGTTCTACAGACATCAACAGTACATGATGCAGCGCTGGGAACAGGCTCCTCCTCTGAGACTACAATGCACCTTAAATACTGGGCTGTAATATCCTCTGGCTTCATATGCACTAACCTTCATGAAAAAAGTCAAGTTTGTTCAAAATACTAAATAATAATAAAGCAGAACAAATGTGACCATGTTTCTGCAGTTTCAGTTGACCAGTAATGGCTTCCACTTCATGAAGCATATTTTTCATATAAAGTAGAAGATTAGCTTGCCCTGCCACTCAAAATCTTGCAACCTCAATATTCATTTGCATGCAATAAGCGCTCTGCAGACATGTCTTCACTTCTAAGAGCTTAGAAATCCTTTGGAAAAAAAAGAGCCTCTTTATTTTTATATAAACTCCCACCTGCTGACAAGGAAGCTGCCCACTATACTCAAATCCAGAATTAAACCCATTTATTCAAGCTGTCTTAAAAGAGTGTGCATAAGTTTCTAAATTCAAGGGGATTAAACTGTCTCAGTGGTGCAGTTAGAGTTAGCATAGCATAGTTTCTTATAGCCTCAGTTAATCCTTATAACAATATATCAGTCAGACTTTTGTATTGGGACCATTTTTCAACAGCCATTTACCTCTTCACAAGAGAAAAGTGGGACCCTGTTCTTCCCTGTGACACCTGAGTTTATGGCTCCTGAACAGCTTTCTTCACACTGTTTAACCCTCTCACTAAACTCAGTCTGATCTATCTTTTCAACTCAGAACGACATGAAGAACTGTAGTTTCACTTCATTTTGTTGATTAGACTTTTATTATTGCTCTACTGTTGTACCCCCAGTTTACCAAACAAAGGAAGATTTCTCTGTTTCTCAATATGTCAATCATGATGTTTAACCCTGTTTATAGCTAATAAATCATTAAAACCAAAATTAACCTGAGAAATTAGCAATTGGACAGAGTGACAAACCTAAAATGACAGAAGCGTGGTTGAAGTGTACTTTGACTTTTATTTTGGCTCCGAGGAGGATATCAGAGGACATTTAGGCTCAACACATGGAGTAAATAATGTTTCGAGTCAATGTCGCGGCTTACGGACACTTGGGTCACGCCACAGGAGCAGTATGGAGGCTTTTTTTTCTGTTTTCTTTTTAAGTATTAAGAATCTGTCTTGTAAACAAAGTAGTATGACCTAACTTCATGTGTTGCCAACACACTACCTGGCTAATGGTGTACATGACAACACTATGACTAAAAGTTAACTTTAATAATGATTTGTGAATCTACAGTGTAGCAGTTTTCATTACAGATAATTGTATATCATGTCAGTCGTCCTCAAAATACCTTCTCATAATATGTTTGAATAACATTACATTACACAAATACAGGCTGTTGAGTCTACTGAACAAAATGAGTCATTAGTTCATTACACAACAATGCTATTATAATGATCAATGTGGTGTTGTGGAGTAACACTGCACCTTTCCTACTTTTAAATGTGCTTAAACAGAAAAACACTGCAAATGCATTAAAATTATGAAAGTCTCTTTCTGCTGGTACATGGGTTTCTTTCTACCTAAATATCCTTTTTTGCAGCCACACAGCAATAACACTGAGAAATAATTCCATTTAGAGTCCATTCTCATATACTTTGATCAAGACAAAACAATATACTGGGATTTCACTGTGTCCTTGGAGAGAGAGGGAAATTGTTAGTGCTTGCTCAGCATCTTTTGCTTTTTTTCCCTCTTAACTCTTGTTTGCTCTGCAGCAGGAAAGGATCTGATTAAAAAACACAATCAGCACGACGGCAGGGCCTGTGTCTTCTAATCAAACCATAATGGGGGTATACCATGCATTATCTCTGACTTGGATTTAATGAGACTTTAGCATGCATTATCTCAAAGTGAAATTTAATAGCAGCAGCCGGGGGGGCATTTGCAATTCCATCTGTAACTCTTAGCCAAAGTCTGAGTTAGAGAGGAACAACAGCAGGAAAAGGTGAGGGAAGTCTCATCCTGAGCTCCAGAGTGAGTTTGGAAACATCCCTGCAACAGATGCTCAGCCTCTGCTTGCTCTCGGTCCTGCGATGACTTTCCATCTGGTTGCTTTGCCCTTGTATGTTTGTTTGGGACATGAACACAGAGAGGTGCAAGAAAAGCCGGTCCTTCATCACCCAGCAAGAACCCCCCCGCTGTCGTGTCCTTGAACACAACTATGATTCCTGTGCAGCTGCAGGGACGCAGTAAAGTAGCTGAAGGGTACAAAAAAATAGACTTCTATTTGCTGATGATTGATTTTCCTAAGCATAATAATATTTTCTACAGAAATACATTTAGCAAGCTGAAAATTGTTTCACTTTGAGTCTGCAGTGTGCGAAAGAATACAATCTCTCCTACTTGTATTATTTATGGTATTATTATCGTTAAATTATCACTTTTAAGTTCAAATACAATGACAGAAGAAAGACTTTTATGATCTTACTGACTTAAAGTTATTGAAAACAGGAAATATTTAGAAAAAACTGACCTGTTTTACATGCAAAACAACATCGTTATGAAAGCACGTCATCCCATGTTGCGCCCAGTGTGCAGGAGACACATTGTTGTTGATGAGGAGGAAAAGGCCACATGTTGGACACATGTGACAAAGTGACCTCTGGAGGCAAGAGCCTGACTGTGAGTTGGTGCCTGGCCACTCTGGTCAAAGCTGCGGTAATGGATGAATAATAGATTTTACTCTAATGGGTGCATTTGTGCTGTGTGTGTGTGTGTGTGTGTGTGTGTGTGCTGTGTGTGTGTGTGTGTGTGTGTGTGTGTGTGTGTGTGTGTGTGTGTGTGTGTGTGTGTGTGTGTGTGTGTGTGTGCGTGCGTGTGTGTGAGAGAGAGACAGAGAGAAAGAGAGAGGGAGACAGAGAGAGAGAGAGTGTCTATATGTTACACATGTTTTGGGGGACCCGTCACATTATGCATGTCAAATAGCCCCACACGTCCCCATAATGTAAATCATTAAATACTAAGGTGAAATCATGTTTTCAGGTTAGATTCAGGTCGGGGTTAGGGTTAGTTACAGCTGGTCAGATACAAGTAACTATGGTTACGGTTAGAGTAAGTCTCCAGGAAATCAATGTAAGTCAATATAATGTCCTGTGAAGTCATGAACTGATTTTACATCTAAGTAGTTGATATTCACAGTACTTTGCGTGACATCTTTTTATGCTTTTCGAAAATAATGTCTCATGTCTTTGCTTATTTAATATTTAATTGGAGTCGTACCATGAAAAATGAACCGTCCACCCCAAGTGTATTCCATGACTCTCTGCTGCGTATTGAGTCAAGACAGGAAGAGTCATCACCTCAGTGTGTCAGCCTGTCCATAGGTTCACTGCAGACCTAATTAACAACATCAGCCGCAGTCCCTTGAACGCATGACAAGCAGCCAGGAGGAGGAGGGGGTGTGTGAAAGTATTCATATTTATGGCTCCATTCGGTGGTGAACAGAGAAATGGTGTAAATTAGCAAGTCTAATGCTTTGCGATGCTGTAATCCTCTGCGAGGGGAGAAAATTGATACCATGCACTGTTCAAATTAGTGGTGGAGAGCTGCCATCGGGGCTGATTTCAGAGCTGAGAGCTGCTGTTTTTGTCGTGTTAACTTTGTGCTGCGCAGAGAATGGCGTGAGTCTTATGAACCTATAAACAATAAGTATGATTAGGGCCCCTGCATTCATGGTTCATCTCATTCTCTCCATCTCATCCCCCTGAATAGATTTAACGATGTGCCAACAACCTTGGGTAGAGCCGAGCTTTGGACTTTGTAACAAAAGCACCATGCAGTGAATACAGGATTAAAGCTCTCAGAGTTACTTCTTATCTCATTCTAAGCCCTGTCTAATTGGCAGGGATGTGGAGTCTCAATTGGCACGTGGTTAAAAGGGGAAACTTTTATATAAGCATTCTGTTGTCAAATTTTGTTCTTGCAACTTCTCAGGAGTCAGAGATTCTCAAAGGAACCAAAGACGCCTGTGAAGATAGAGAGGAGCAATGGTGACGTGTGAAGAGGGAACAGAGGGACCAGTCACAGAGAGAATTACAGATCTGTTCCTAGCGTAATATATAGTTGTGGTATTAAGCAAATTATCTCTCTTATCTCACATATGGTAAGTGTACCTCCTCTGCCAAGGAGCTAATGTGGGTTGGTTTCTTTTTCAGCAGGATTACAGCAAAAACTATGTATCGTTACTATATTTTTGGTGGAAAGAACAGGCAAAGAAAGAACCCTGTAAATTTTGTCCAGACAAAAGACTGCATCGAAAATCTGACACATTTATAAAACTGATGTATGAGTGTGAGTCGTTTGGTGTGACCCTACTAGTGCCACTCTAGTATTATTTATTTGATTTTGTTTTCAGAAGTCCATAATCAAAATAGTTGGCAGGAGATAAATAATCTGCTCCAATAAAGTATCTCAGAAATTATTATTAGATTTCTTTTTTGTTGGGATAAAATATGCCCACTTCAATTATCGGGACCTGTGTTGCTGGATTTTCATTGGTTTGATTGATTCACTCATCACAGCAACATGTGAACCAACGTGTACTGATATATATTTTTATTTATATAAAAGAAATGAGAATGAACAACAATTAAACACGTCTCTTGCGTAAACACAGATTAAAGTAGTCTGGCACCATATATTTTTTAAATCATTCAACAGACAGTGATCCGATCACAAGTGGTCACAAGTTCAGATCTGAATGTATCTGAATCGTATTGATTTTCAACTGGGTACAATATTTCCTGATAGTAGATGAGGAAGTGATCACATGTGGTGTCAGGCAACACATTCAGGATCAATTTTAATACCAGATGAACCTAACGCTGTCCAGTTGTGATCGGATCTCTCAAAATTCTCAATTTTACTTCCTGCTGGTTTCTTGTTTTTTGCCCGTTTTATTTTTAATTGCTTGTCCCTCATACCCTAAGCATCTTAAGGACCTCACAAAAGATGTTAATATCAGGTGTGAACGGAGCCAAATAGACTGAACAGACGTACTCATCCAACTGGTGTAGAGCAGCTTCACTGGGTTGGATGAGGCATTAGGCCTTGACAAGCTATTGCCTTAACTTCACACTTGACAGAGCAGTCCCTGTTAGGCCATAGGCCAGTGTGCTTGGTGCTGCCTTTCCACCAGTAATGAGCTTCTTCAGCAAAGCAGCTCTAAGTGCACGTTGTCATTGGGACACACACACACAACCACACACACACACACACACACACACACACACACACACACACACACAGAAGGAAAGTTGGCATGATCTCCCCGTCCTTGATCTGTATCGTATCAGCAGTTGATATGAGCTCTCATTAGTGTGTGTGCGTGTGCGCGTGTGCGCGTGTGCGTGTGTGTGTGTGTGTGTGTGTGTGTGTGTGTGTGTGTCACTTTGCTTCTGCAGCTCTAGAAATGTGGCTTCTCTGTTGTGAAATTCCTCCTGTATAATGATTCAGTGACAAGCAGCAGCGCTGGAAGCGTCGCAGCTTTGAATAATAGGAGAGAGACTAATGTTGCAATATATAGGAACCTGTCAAAAGACAGACTCCATAGATTTTTCCATTTGTATTGCTCACTGTAAATACAGCATAATGCATTCTGTTCACCATCCCCCACATCGACTTGTATCCACAGTGTTTTTCCCAGGTAGATAAAACCTTTTAGATAAAGAGGTAAAACTACGGAATTATAAAAAATGGTCCATAAAACTCTTACGTTTAACTTTTACTGCGCCTCATTAAATCCAATAAAGCACAAAAATTAAGTGATAAAATTGCATGGTAATTGCTAAATTTAATGATTAGAACATGTGTCTGTATATTGAGAGTTAATGTCTTTTTGTTACAACCTCAACAACATAAAACGGAGTGGAAAGAATAGACTGGCATTTCAGTGAATAGCAGGTGATTTGATACAGACTAGAACCACATCCTCCATCAACCAGAGCACTTACAGAGCTTACATACATTGTTTTTCCAGACTCATGTTATTGTTGACTGACACCGAATATTTGGAGTTTCTTGTGAAAGATGAAGTGTCACTAATTTACATGTACAATAATAGTTGATAATTATATAGTTATAAAAATGTATTCACGGTGAACTTGTCCTTTGACCTTTGACTAATCAGTTCTTTGGGTCCAAATTAATGGTTGTTGTGTTGGATGCGACTGAAGCTGCCTCCAAATGTTCGCAATATATTTCATTCACAAATATTTCATCATGGCCTTTGACCTTTAAACCATCATATCTTATCAACGAGTCCAAGTGACAACTGGTCAAAATCTGAACACATTTCTATAAGTCAGACTAAATATATCATGTTCAAGAGGCAAGAACATACATAAGGCCACCGTCACATTGACATTGGACCTCAAAATCCTAATCAGTATATTCATGAGTCCAACTGAACATTTTTACCCAAAATGAAAACATTCCCTCAAGGCTTTCTTGACATTTTGCATGGATGGGTGTACCTTCAACCTGAAAACATAATCCCTCTGGCCACTGACTGTAACAGAGGGGAAACAATTAGTTCTTCTGATAAATTAGGATGTGGTGTACTATGGGATAAAGGTTAGACTGTGAAAATGCTCAAGCTATTCATGTTCAGTTTGAAGTTCATTTGCAGACTTAAAAAGCCAGTTCTTACAAAACTGTCCTTACAATCTATCAAAGAGTTAAAAACAGATCAATCCGTATTCAATTTGGCTTTTGCTGATTTTAAGAGATCCTGTATGTAGCTCCACTCAGCCCTCCACCCCCTCCACCAGACACTGACCTCTCAGGTGAAGACTTCACAAAATGGCTGCCATGAGTAAATCAATTCACCGAGCCACATAACTTAGAGACAACCAATCTCGTCCGGTTAAGGGCACATCACCCCTCATGGTCAGCATAGGCGTCTCTGCATGGAACCCTGAGCAACGGGCCAAATGGAGCAAATGCATCCTTGAGTTTTGATTCTGTAGCTCTTATATCTTTATAGCTTCTCATATGAAATACTGTCATGTTAAAAATCTGGATGTAGGCAGGCTTGCTACTTAGTGATGCAGACAGAATAAAAAACCTTGATGTGAACAAGACATTCTTCAGGGGCTGTGTTTTCTGCCGTAAGCGGCAAATGAAAAGCCGTACTTCGGATCAATAAAGATGTCTGAATCTGAAGGACGGCCTTTGCCACTGACTCGGGCCTTTAATTGTATCTTAGCTGATCTTATCCATTATCAATACGAAACAGCCACAAAGGTGGTGGGCCGAGGATAGACCACAACAACAACAGATCAAAATGATACCATCTGGTCCACGTAGGTTTACTGAGATTTACTTGTCCCGTCCTTACCGCTGCCGCTTAGCAACAAGCTGCCGTTGGACACTACATGAGACTTTGAATGAACTTTGGGTTTTTAACATGTGAACATTCAGCTGTTCGTTTCAGTTGAAGCCTGATACTTCAAGCATCTGACGTTTTTGTCTTCCCGAACGTTGGTCCCATGCCGCCGTCATTATCTCTTCAAAGCTTGTCTGCAAAGAACAGTGAATCCTGCACTAGGTTGGCCCGAGAGGATCCGGGTACTGTGGAAGCCTTTGTTGCTCCGGGGATGAAAGGACACATTTGAAGGAGCCTAGTTGTGCTGCTGTGACACAATCTGTCTTAAAATGCAGCCTGCAAATGATGCAGCCCCTGTATTGAGACACTTTGTGGGTAAATTACGTTTAAGTAAAAAACATTAAGAAACAATCAAATTACAGGCCACCACAACCACTTAGACAAACGTCAGCAGATGATATGTGGAACAATGTTGTGGGTGTTTGTAAGCACTGTGGGAGCCCATCTGATGCTGAGGGGACAGTAGTAACGAGGGCGGAGGATTCAGATGGAGAAATTATATCAAGTTACAAAACCATCAGAGAAATATGTGCTGTCCACAGAGAAAAGTAAGCTGATTTTAATTCTACCCAATGACTCGCCCAAACGATTCATCTCATTCCAGTTTGGGTGTGTGGAAAACATACTCTTGACACCTGATGTATTGCCCTTTCATCTACTCATTCACTGTCAAATGAGCCTAACCTTCTCTCCGCCCTCTCCTCTTCTGAGACCGTTCATCCGTCTCTCTCAGTCTCATTCCCTCAAACGGGAACCACTCCTCCTTATTCACCCAGCGGAGAGATTACAGGCCAGAACAGATGAGATGAAGCACACGGCAGAGCAGAAATATGGACGTGCAGTGCTCAGCTGACGGAGAGGAGGGGACAACAGCACTGTCTTTATATGACAAGAGCAGAAATCTGAGTGAAGTGTGTCACAGTTTAATGATCACCACTCATTAAGGATTCCATAAAATCACATGGAAAACAGGATGATCGTAACAGAGATTATTAACACTTTTAAAATAGTTTCAAAAAGCCAAACAACAAGCCAGAGTAGTGTCCTTGCTGCCATGTCCTTGTGTGTGCGTGTGTGTGTGCGTGTGCGTGCAGCCAAACTAGCTGATTAATGATCCAGGAGAAAGAACCACACACAAAGGCAAGCAGATACTTTGAGAATCAATTCATCACACTTTATTTTGTGTGACCCCAGCTGATGTAGTGGCTTGAGAGCAGCAGCACAATACACTCTCAGCACAAATCTATGAATGTGGCATAGAACGCGTGCGTACGTACACACACACACACGATAGCCTGAGCAGACGACAAGGCCACAGCTAGGATCTGAAATCAATCATCTCTGCCAGAGGTTTATTGGTAAGGCTAAGGAGAGATTGGGGGAAAGTAAGGAAGGAAGGGAGAAAGGAAAAAGAAAACTACAGAGTTGAGAGTATGCACACATTTTGGGGATCCTGTCTAATTATGAGAAGAGTTTCAAAAATTGCAATTACATTTTTATATACACTGGATCTGAATCATAAAAACCCCCACCATGCTCCAGTACAAAGGGTGAAGGACATGTTCATTGTTTTTCAATGCTATGCTATGTTTGGACATATATTGAGGATGCTTTATGAAGGGGGCGCTAGTGAGGTCACTAGGCCATCCCCCGAAAGCCTTGGAGGCACTGGTCGAACTGGTCAGCACTTTCTCTGGCTGTAAGAAGCTGCTTTTCGCACCACTGAACCAGAGCCTGCTGCAGCATCTGCACACGGGCCGCTTCAAAACTCGCAATCTGGGGGAAGCACATCACATGCATGTTAATACATATACACAGCAGAGGCATGTCACCAAACTGGATGCTTCACAATGACTTGAGGTGCGAAGGCAGGTGAGACATGTGGAAACTGAGGATTCCAGTTTGAATTCAATGTTTTACCTCCTGTTTAGCAACTCCACAAATGTGATTGAACTCCGTCTCTGCTGCTTTCTTCACCTCCTCCATCTGATGAACAGGAAGACCATGAAATCGTCATTATTTACTTGTTCTCCATCAGCCTAAATATATTATGTGTATCTAGCATCAGCTTTTTGTCTCAGTGGTCAATCCCCTGACACTGAGTAATATCAGTGGGACGTTACCGACATCTGCTGGTGACAAGAAAGAATGCACTTTGCTCCCAGAGTGATACATGGGCACAGACACTCACAGCAGCCTTCTTCACAGGTTTGGCCTTCTCTGCGTTCCTCCTTGCAGTCTCCAACTCTGCCAGTTTACAGGTTCTCCTGAACAGCATTTCCTGCATTGGACAAATGAATCACGTTACACTTGGTAATATTAATCTCATGGTTCACGCCATACATAGACTGGGTATAAAGATGGATAACTCGTCCACAACTCAACCCATTTTACTAAAATGAAGGAGAAAAATCCAGGGCAAGGGTGCCGCCATCTTGTGCTTGCGACGGTTATTTGGAGCCAGTGTTTGCGCAATAGTGATCGAGGTATGCTGCCGCAGTAATGGAGGATCTGCGTATGCATGCGCTTGACCAATCGTGAGTCAGTCTCAGCTGTCATCATGACATTTCACCCCATTCAACTAACTAACTGAAACCAAACTTACTGTAAAAATTTGAGAATGACCTAAATTGACAGAAACCATGACTTATACATTATTATTATTACCATTATTGTTATTCACATTATTGTTATTACAAATGTATTGAATACCTTTTAAAAACAAAGTTATAAAGGGCTCTATAAAGACAAAATGACAAAAGCAACAACAGGTTAATTGTGAAGCTATAAATTAATCTTCTTTATATACAGTCTAAGGTTCCGATGACAGAAAGCTGAGATTCAGCGTAGATGTAGAGACGATGGGTGTGAGATGAAACCACTCACCTTCTCTGCCTCCTGGTAGCGTGACTCCAGGTCGAGGCCGAGCCCGAGAGTGCTCACATTGTTCTCTGCAGTGCTCATCATGTTTTTCTGCCCACACAGCACATTATGTGTGGATTATTTCGTAAATCAATGGCCCATTAAAATGTGATATCAACAACGACGACTTACCTTTATGGAGTCAAAGACTTCTGATAATTTCACACAAATCCTGTAAGAAAAGGAGGAGATTGTTGACACTTTTAATCAAATAAATAGATCTGACTTGTGTCCAGACGTATTAGCTTTAAGTACATGTGCTATGGGCTTTGGACAAACTCTATTATCGCCTCACCTTGAAAAAGCCTGTTTGTCCGGATCCTCCCCAGCTTCCACACAGAGATGCAGAGCAGCGGAGAAGTGCCCACAGGCAACTGCTATTTCTACAAACAAATATATCATCAAACACACAGTAACAACGTACCGGGAACAGATTGAATTGTTACTGTGATGGGAATGAATATAAATACACTACACAGCCTCGTAAAACCATAATCATTCAATCTGAATACACAAATAAAACCAGTGAATTAAATCTGATGACCACTTTGTTCTTACACACTCATTAGTAATGGCTCAGAAATAGACTGTACATAAAGATGGACAACACATCTTCACTTCCTGCCACTGTCCTGAAGTCAAGCTAAAATATCCCGTGTATGACCGCCACCATCTATGGGTCTGCGGTCCTGTTAACCAATCGTGAAGTCAGTCTCAGCTGTCAATCTCGATTTATTACCTTGTTTTTGTAGCATCTAATAACTAATTAAAATTAAACGTATCAGAAAAATGTCTTGTTTGTACTTTTATAAGTTAAGCACTTTTCTTACTTTGCTCAGTTAGCACAACATCCAGGAATCTCTGCAGGAAAAACAAAAGTTCAAAAAGTCCAACAGGGCAGTTTGTATCTGATTATGTGCGAAAAGAACGAAGGGAGTAAAACAAAACAAGTAAGAGATTCGCCCACCTCTGCTGCGCTCTTGGTGCAGCCAGTTATAATGAGATTCTGGTCCCGAGCCGCTTGAAAGAACTCATCCACATCCTGTGGATACAAATCATTAGTGTTAGAACTCCACATGCATGTTTAGAGTCTGTGGGTTCTGTCTGTGTGAGTCCAGGTCGTTACCTTGTGGCCTTCTTTCCTCATCTCTCCCACAGCCTGACTCAGCCGGTTAAAAATGTTCTTCCTCACTCTTTGTCGACCTGGAGGCTGCACACATCAATCGAATAACTTCAAAGTCAATTTGTTTCAATTAAATCACAGTATAGCATGACTACGTAAGACAGATAAACAACTAGCAAAGGGAAGCTCAGTTAAGATATCTGGTATGAAATTTATGTATATTCTCTCAGTATTAATTGCCGATTAACTTATCCCACCAGTGCTTGCTGAAGTGTTAATAAGTGTTAGTACACAATGTTAAAATATCCTCACACCAGTGGTTTCGAATGAAAATGTCCTCTAGCCACAGAAATCATAGATGGACACGTACTATCATAGTATTCCTGTGTCACTTCAGAACTGCCTCAGCTCGACATACAGCATTCCTGACCCGATGAGGCTGATGCAGTCAAACAGGAAATTAAAGAGTCATCATCAGGGCTTAAATCACGCCCAACGCTGACTCACACACTTCAACACAGCAAAGCATATCCAAATGTGATTTTGAAATGGCCTCTGACCAAATCTCAGAGTGCTTGGCTAACAATGTGTTAAAAGCATATACTTAATAACTTAAAAAACACTGTGGTCCCTTGAAAGGAGGGGACTACGTAGAAAAATTGTTGCAATTCCAAACCCTTCCTCCAATTATGATGTAAATACCCTAAAATTAAAGCCGAAAGTCTGCACTTTAATAGAATCCCAATTAGTTAATTTTGAATCCATTGTAGTAGCTTCAAATTATAAAAATTGTGTCTCTTTCCAAATATTTCCGGACCTTTATATATGTAGAATGTGAAGGTAAAGTATTTTTTATATGAATCTCTCCTCTGTCTCTTCAGAGACACAGGCAGTTTAACCATTTTAACCATTTACAATCTTTACCTGTCATAAAAAACGATCACGTTGCATTCTCTGTAACATCTTTCTCTTTACTCAGGCTGACCAGAGAGAAAGCCTTTTTTTGTCCACTTACGTCTGCACTGGTGAGGAAGACCTCCACAGCTTTACTCTTCTTCAGCACGCTGTGTGTAGCAACCTGCCGCAGGAAGGATTCCAGTGCTTTACAGTACGGCTGCCACTCTCCCAAACCAAGGAAACCTGCAGGAACACATTCAGCACTTTGGTGATGACACCGAATAGATCAAGTATATTATTGTGCAGAGGTGGTCTTCAGGTGTACTCACCAAGCTGTTTCATAACCTTGGCAGATGCATTCACCTGAGGCTTTGCAGGAATAGGAGGAAACTTGAAGAAAGAAAAGAAAGTAGGATTCTATTCAAGCCAGTATTGTTTTTACAAACATTGTTTCATTGGGTGTTTGGCTTAAGGGAGACTCCTCAATAGGGTTAATGTTGCAATATGCAGAGCTTATAGTTACAGTATGTTCACAATATCAACCTTTTGGAAATTTCACTGTATGAACTTCTGCTTCATTTTCAACTGTATCAGTAAAGGAAGAAGAGGAGGAAGCATTTGAAGATAAACAAAGTGCCGAACATAACTTGGATGCCATCACGTTTACTGTCTGTGAAGGAAACATTCTAGTTATTGATCTCATCCATCACAAAAGCACTGTGTTACAACAACATATGGTTTTAGGCTATTGCTTGTAGTTTTCTAAGAAGCTATTTCCACCACGAAAACAGATAAGATATATCTTAACAGTAAAGTAGCCAACAGCTTCACAATCTTCACTGACAGAGCAACTGTCCATCTATGGTTTACAAGTCAAATAAATGCTTCAGCGCAGATGAAAAGTACTCACTATAACCCCCTGTATCCCGGGCACGTCCTCCTGAGAGAACAGGTGGTGCTGCAGCCATTCCAAATCCTCATAGATCCGGTACACATGGTACTCCCCCGTCCCAGAAAGCTGGCACACAGAGACCACCAATTTTAAAGCACATCAACGGAATGATCTTTCTGGTGTTAATTCAGATTTACTCAACTTAAAGTACATGAATCCCTTCTCACCTTTTGAGAAACTATCAGAAAGGTTAATGTGTCACCGTCTATCACCACCTCTGTCACCTTGATGTTATGACCATGGATACTAGGAGCAGATGTCCCTTCTTGCACCTCTTCCTGTGTTAAGAATGTAGCTGTAAATACTATCAATACAACGGGCAGGGAATTCTAGTTCGCATTCAAACTTACACAACTTCACATTACGCACACTGCCTGGAGTAAAAAGCTGTAACATGATACCCAGAGATAAAAACAACATTTTCAGACACACTTACCATCATTGTCAAAGCCTGAAAGTTTCCTGTCTCCTGTTTTAGGTTTGTAGAAATCTTAAATCTCTATAAAAGTGCAGAAAGTCCCAAAGCTCTCTCTGTCTTGTGTCAGCTTTGGAGCGCTTACGTTCCAACTGCTGAGACAGCACAGGATATCCTCCGGGTCAAGGTGCACGCTGAGTCCTGAGAGAAATGGGGTAAAAAAACAGTGCAAAATCTAAAGTGCTGATGCAGGGAAAAGATAAGTAAATTGTGCGTTAGTCAGTAACTCTGTGCCTTTGACACACCCACACAGGGAATAAAAATGTCTTTAACGGTCCAATCAGAGACCCAGCTGTTGGCCTTATGACCTCAGAAAATTCACAACCATTGAAACAACCACTGAACTCAGAAGCCATCCCATAAAAGACGCAGAATACAGGGCATGGATAAGAATAAACAATTTAATATGGAGACTTTGTTATCAATAAACGAAAACACATTAAAACGTAACAGTCATACACAGGACAGAGACATCAGACTACATAGTAGTAGTCGTCCTCCTCATTTTCATCCATATCCTCGAATAAAAAATTGAAGCCTGCAGGTCCCTCAAAGCTGGGACGTTCAAATGGACCACCCTCGTCCTCCCAGTCCCGAGGAAAGGTCCAGATGAACTGGGGCTCCTCCTCCCCAAAGGGACTACCATGGAAGTCATGGAAGGAGTCGGAGAAACTGAAGTGTGCACCTGTGTCATCCTCAGCGTCAGTAAACACCTGATTCTCCAGATACATCTCATGGCCCAGCCTGTCGTAGAGTCTCCTCTTCTCCTTGTTGGAGAGCACGGTGTAGGCTGGAGGAGGGGAAACACAGCTGGTACTTTAACTTCAGGGAATCTACAATCAGGTACAAGTTCATTAGGTACACCAAGTTAAAACAATCAATCGATAGATAGAATGATAGTTTGATTCCTTTATTGTTATTGCACAGAGTACAATGGAATTTGTGGCAATCCAGAGGCGCACTCACACGTAGTAGACAATGATTAAAAGAGCACAAACTCTACTAATTTAAGCGCAATTGTATAAATAAAAAAATATATAACACAAACACATAATGTGTAAAAGTAATTGTTATAATGCATTTTTTTAAGAGGTTGAAACTAATTAAAACACCTCATGGTGTAATGCATAGAAAGTATACAAAGATGGACAACTCTTCTCCATTCCCTCCCACTATCCAGGAATTAACCCATAATATCCTGCATATGAACGCCACAAATACCCAATTTTAGTTTTTAAACCACTGTGAACTTTCCCTGTAACTGACCCCTGACAGAGTGACACACGGTTTTCCTTTTGTTTCTAGACACACTGGAACAAATGCCTGCATGTGTTTTAACAACAACCTAATAACCTTGGATTTGTGAGCTGCTATGCTTTTCTATATGTTGTTCTTGGTATTATATTTCATTTTTTATATAGATATGGACCTTTTGTGTCTGTAGTTAAATTTAATAAGATAATAAGCAGGTTGCAGTGCGGCGTGTTTTACCTTCCACAATCTCTCTGAACGTCTTCTCTGCATCTGCAGTCTTGCTCTTATCAGGGTGGTACTTTAACGCCAGTTTGCGGAAAGCCTTCTTTATCTGACCGTCGGCTGCTGTCGGCTCCACACTGAGGGTGTCATAGTAACTTCGGCCCTTCTCAGAGAAGGCGACTGCAGATAAACAGAGCAGCAGGACCACGCAGGCTTGAATCCTCCCCCGGTGGTGGTAGACACCTTGCACGGCCATGATGAAGAACAGCCACCACAAAGCCTCACGGAGTAGTTTATCTGGAAGTGTGATGAAGAACAGCCACTACAGACCCTCACATAGTAGTTTATCTGGACATTTGATGAAGTACTGCCACTACAGAACCTCACAGAGTAGTTTATCTGGAAGTTTGATGAGGAACAGCCACTACAGACCCTCACAGAGTAGTTTATCTGGAAGTTTCATGAGGAACAGCCACTACAGACCCTCACAGAGTAGTTTATCTAGAAGTGTGATGAAGAACAGCTCCTACAGACCCTCACAGAGTAGTTTATCTAGAAGTGTGATGAAGAACAGCCACTACAGACCCTCACAGAGTAGTTTATGTGGAAGTGTGATGAAGAACAGCCACACCAGACCCTCACAGAGTAGTTAATCTGGAAGTGTGATGAAGAACAGCCATTACAGACCCTCACAGAGTAGTTTATCTGGAAGTGTGTTGAGGAACAGCCACTACAGACCCTCACAGAGTAGTTTATCTAGAAGTGTGATGAAGAACAGCCACTACAGACCCTCACAGAGTAGTGCATCTAGAAGTGTGATGAAGAACAGCCACTACAGACCCTCACAGGGTAGTTTATCTAGAAGTGTGATGAAGAACAGCCACTACAGACCCTCACAGAGTAGTGCATCTAGAAGTGTGATGAAGAACAGCCACTACAGACGCTCACAGAGTAGTTTGTCTGGAATTTTGGATGAAGAAACGGCACTACAGACCCTCACATAGTAGTTTATCTGGAAGTGTGATGAAGAAAAGCCACTACAGACCCTCACATAGTAGTTTATCTGGAAGTTTGATTAGGAACAGCCACTACAGACCCTCACAGAGTAGTTTATCTGGAAGTTTGGATGAAGAACAGCCACTACAGACCCTCACAGAGTAGTTTATCTGGAAGTTTGAAGAAGAACAGCCACTACAGACCCTCACAGAATAATTTATCTGGAAGTGTGATGAAGAAGAGCCACTAGAGACCCTCACAGAGTAGTTTATCTAGAAGTGTGATGAAGAACAGCTCCTACAGACCCTCACAGAGTAGTGTATCTAGAAGTCTGATGAAGAACAGCCACTACAGACCCTCACAGAGTAGTTTATCTGGAAGTGTGATGAAGAACAGCCACTACAGACCCTCACAGAATAATTTATCTGGAAGTGTGATGAAGAAGAGCCACTACAGACTCTCACAGAGTAGTTTATCGAGAAGTTTGATGAAGAACAGTCACTACACAGACCCTCATAGAGTAGTTTATCTGGAAGTTTGATGAAGAACAGTCACTACACAGACCCTCACAGAGAAGTTTATCTGGAAGTTTGATGAAGAACAGCCACTACAGACCCTCACAAAGTAGTTTATCTAGAAGTGTGATGAAGAACAGCCACTGCAGACCCTCACAGAATAATTTATCTGGAAGTGTGATGAAGAAGAGCCACTAGAGACCCTCACAGAGTAGTTTATCGAGAAGTTTGAGGAAGAACAGTCACTACACAGACCCTCACAGAGAAGTTTATGTGGAAGTGTGATGAAGAACAGCTCCTACAGACCCTCACAGAGAAGTTTATCTAGAAGATCAGTTTCCACAGGTTTATCCCATACAGTCTATGGTTTATCCCCACACCTATCACTGCCCGCTGGCTTCTCCACACGTCAGCAACAACAACACCCACCGGGGCTGAAGGCTTTGAACCCCACAGGTGAACTCTTATCTTAGGATGTTACGCACAGTTTCAGCCAAACTACGTAGACAAAGGTCGTACATGTGACCTGGTTTGTATCTAATCTCAGCCTCAACTCACCGTGTCGTAGCGCCAGTGCTGCTCCTGCGCTCACGTGAACGTCTCAATTATTTCCTCATAAACAAGACAACGAAACCCAACTTCAGACACACTTCCTAAATTCGCTACTTTCGCCGCAAGATGGCACTAGAGCAACTCGAGGAAAAGCGAGAGAAGAAGAGCGCGTTCTTCTTCGTCGGCGGTGAGAGGTAGATGAAGAAATGTGGTAAACACACAGGGTAAACATTACCGAAGGGGCCCGATATTAACAACACGGGTCTAGTTGCCTGGTGTCGTTTGCAGAAAGATCTGTTCACACTTCGGTGAATCGGGACCAGGTGTTCCCTGGCTCGGCTGGATCCTGCTCCTGGTTTCTGCTGGTGAGGCAACGTTAGCATTTATCCAGTTAGCTAAGTCACCTCTGCTAGCTGCTGTTAGCTCCAGAGTCCGACGGGCGATTATTTAGGTTCATGCAACAACAATGTGGGCTTTAGTTCCCATCAGTCAACGCCTGTGTGCATTTTAAATGTCATGCGTTGTGATTTTATTTTGTTAATTTATACAACAACATCATCAGCTGTTGTCACGTAAACACTGTGCGTTTCATGTCTAACGTAACGTCACTGGCATTTGTCCTGTCTGTCATATATTTCACTAACATGTAATAACGTTGGCTTTGTGTGTTTGTTTCTCCTGCAGGACATTGAATCGCAGATTTCACTGCCACAAGGATAACAACATGCATGATTTCTCTGCCTGTGTGTGTGAATGTTCCCCCCCCTTCAGACACATGAGTGCTACTTTCTCCTCGAGCTGGGCCGAGCAACATGCCTGACCGGGACAGCTCCTACCGGTCAGGTGGTGGTGGTGGTAGTGGTCTAAGTGAGGAAGGGTCCGGTCTGCCAGGGGGCTCTGGGGGAAGCATTGGAGGCAACGTCTCTGGTTCTGGGAGCATGGGGGGTGGAGGAGCGCTTGGAAACGGTTGTGGGAACGGGGCGGGTGGAGGTCAAGGTGCAGGCCTGGCGGATGGCGTCTGCAGGGACTTCATCCGCAACGTCTGCAAGAGGGGGAAACGCTGCCGCTTCAAACACCCAGACTTCAACGAGGTACCAGACCTGGGAGTTCAGAAGAACGAGTTCGTCTTCTGTCACGACCACCAGAATAAGGAGTGTATGCGCGCCAACTGCCGCTTTGTCCACGGATCTAAAGAGGATGAGGACTATTACAAGAAAACAGGAGAGCTGCCTCTCAGGCTCCGAGGGAACGCTGCAGCTCGACTGGGCCTGTCCCCCATGGATCTCCCCCACAGCCGTGCCGAGGTCCCCATCTGCAGGGACTTCCTGACTGGAGAGTGCCAGAGGGGCAACAAATGTAAATTTCGCCATGTCCAAAAAGACTACGAATATGAGACTGCCAGGGTTGGAGTGGGGGGTGTCATGGGGCCAGGTGCCAGTGGAATGGTGACTGCAGGGGGAGGGATAGGTGTTGGAGGAGGAGTCACCTGCGGAGGAATGCAAGGACTTGTGGGAGGCGGAGGTGTGAGTAACATGATGGGGATAGGATGTCCCAGCCTGGGGGGTTGCAGAGACCCAGGTATCTCAGGAGTTGGGGGAGTGGGTGTAGGTGGGATGAGTGGTTGTCTGTCCATAAGTTCCGCAGGACAGCGGCGGTTCGACAGGAGTTCTTGCTCGTTGTATGATCCTCTGCTTGAGAACGGTCTGTTTGACGCCGGCTCCCTGGAGGCTTCGATGGACCACACTGCTCTTCAGCTGAAGCGGCGGCGGCTGGAGGGGCTGCGCCTGGCAGACGGGAGCATAGCTGGACACTATGAGCTGGGGATCCAAGCAGCCTTGCCGCCACGTCCCCTTGAGTACAGGTTCCTGGAGGAAGAAAACTGCTTGCTGAGGAAGAGAGTGGAAGATTTAAAGAAGCAGGTTAGAATGACCGATGAATAAACCAGCATTATTCAGACCTTGGACAAAATGAAAAGTTTAGCTTTCTTATACAGCATTTCCCACATCAATAGTAGCTTATTTACTGAAATATTTGTACAACAGTCAGATGTAAACATGTTTGTATTTATAAAAAGACTTTTGGACGGCAGTATTTTCTTGCAGGAATTATCTTTTTGTTGAATATGTAATATAATATATTTCCACACTTTTTCACAAAAGGAATAAAAGACTGAAGATGGAGGGGAACAAAACCCAGTACAAAACAAAGTTGTATGGCGGTGGACTGTCAATTCTTAAAAAAAGTTTTGAAATGAGGGCTGTCTTTTAAATAAAAAAAGATTTCTCTGCTGACCCATCTCTTGTGTGTTTCTCAGGTTTCAAATCTCATCGCCACAAATGAGGTTCTCCTGGACCAGAACGCCCAGTTCCGGAACCAGGCCAAGGTGATGACGCTCTCCACTCCTGCTCACACTGAGCAGTCTCTGGTTCCCCCTGTGGGCTCAGTGAGTTCCTACAATCACAGCATTGCTCAGACTCACACCACCCTGAGCAGCGCTGGAATGCAGCCTCGGCCTGTCACACAGCAGGACCTGGTGGTTTCCACCGGTGTCCCTGCCGTGTCCCAAACCAATTCAGCCCAACCCACGGCTCCTCCACCCCACCTCAACCCCGACATCACCCCCCTCTCGGCTGCTCTTGTACAGACCATTGCCCAAGGAATGGCACCGCCTGTTTCCATGGCTTCCGTGGCTGTGTCTGTGGCCCCAGTGTCGGTGTCTATGTCCATGACGCAGCCTCTGCCCTGCATCACCATGAGTCATGCCACCAGCCCCATGGTGGCGTATCCCATCGTAAGTCAAAGCATGAGGATCAACACTCTCCCTCACTAACTGGTTTATGGACACGACTGCAACACACAAAAGTCTGACTGTAGCATGAGGATTTTTATCAGAGAAGTTCAAGACTGATGACAGAACAGTGAAAAAAAAAGTTTCTGCTTTTCTCCACCAGAGGGCAGGATAAAGACTTGTCCGCTCTGCCTCCCTCACTGTCATATGGTCTTGCTGGGACATGTTTCATACAGACTGACTGACCTGTGAACTCTGACCTGAGTCGATGTAAAGGATTTTTTTCAAACATAGGAACTAAGCATGTGAGGTTATCCATAGTGTTTGAAGCATTTCTGCAAGACTGCTCTGCCATCCTTGGAGACTTTCCAGTTAGTTTGTGTCCATATTTTTGTGGTTTGCTCTTGTACAAATTAAGGTTGGTACTTTGCAAATAAAAAAAAAAAAAAAAAATGCATCTTGTGATATCTCTTTCTTGTTTACAGTTGATTTGTTCTGTTCACAGTGATATAAACACAGACAAGTGAAGTCATGTTGAGACCGATTTGAACAGGTAAATGCTCATGTTACCGTCCCATTGCTTGAGCTGCTTGGGTGGGGTCACATTGTGTACACTTAAATATAATCCCCTGTCTCTACAGTAGCTTCACATCCGTGTGACTCTTCAAACAAGTGAAGCATTTGGTGTTTGTCTGCCACAAGCACTGGGAATCATTTCGTCCTGCAGGGGCCTGTGCGCCCACACCGGATTAAGGGACAGAGGAGAGTGCACACTCTGCTGTTTTCATGTCGACTGAGGCAGCAGACATTTTTTAACCAGGCAGTAGCTATATGGCTATTTCACAGTATTGTCTTGTCCGAATAAAGCTGTTCTGCGCACCACCAGACAGGTAAATGTACCTTTTGATAGACAATGACATCGACATTTGAAGTTGAAAGTTCTTAAATTGCAGTGTGAATGCTGTAGTGCTTTGTTGAATCATGTTGAAAAGGCATGAAAGCTTTGCTTGAGACCGCTAATGTGGTTGCTTGCTTGCGTCAAGAAGCACCATGTGTGAAAGAACATATTTCTTTTTTAAAACATTACCCACAAATTGTGTGTGAGTGAGGTGAAAGATGTGTGAGAGAAAAGAGAAGTACAAATATTTGCTGAAAAGCAGAGCAGATGATTCCTTATTAAGAAAGAAAATATAAGGGGGAAAGCATAACATTCTCACTACAATTATTTTAAAATCAGTTTATGATATCAAAACAGTTGAATACTATTTGAGGGGTTTTGGGACTTTTCAAAATGACTTTGTGTTTCTACCACAACGTATGAGGAAGAATACATTGAAAGGAGCAGAGTATAATATTTTTTCATTGCATTTTATTGCAAAAAATATGAAATGCTCCAGTTTTTCCACTGTGAGAAGTGTTGGTCATCCTGCCATCGCTACCTGAGGGGAAGTCTTCAGCCGTCTCCATGTGTCTGTTTCTTTTTCTGCAGGATCATGCAATAACTGCAGAAAGAACTCCCACGGAACTTGGTGGAAGGACGTGTCGAGCACCAAGAAAGAACCCAATCAAGATTGACAAGGATCCAAGAATGTTTTGTATCACTTTCGCAACTCTGAAAGATAATATTTTTTAATGCAGGTTTCGAGTTGAACATTTTCCACAGTCATTTTGAATGAGTGAAAGATCACAGTAGAAGTTGCTCTGAACAACATTTTAAATAGCAATGGTAGAAGTAGTTTATGTATGGGGGAGTTTGCAGAGGACAGGGTTAGCAATGTTCAGGAGCAAATGTATTTCTTGCAGAGAATACACGATGACTCCACATGATGAATGTTGGCTTTAAAAACATCCAGCCTTATAAATCCCCCTCGCAGTGGAACATCAGAGTACAGTCATGCTGCGGTGGATCGTCTCAGGTTATTGGATGACTTGCTTCAGCAGTGAAAGAGTCAAAGATGCAGCTATTTTAGTGGCAGTGGGCGTGGTCTCATCAGATAACGGGACAGGCTGAGGAGACCGGAGCTGGGATCAGTCTGTGAAAACTACCGAAACTCACAACAACAACAAAACCTCGTTTAAACTCCGTTAGAAGAAGATGCGACTTGCTGGGCGGCGGTGATCTGAGTTACTGGGAGAACTGGTGTTCCTCCGGTGTTTGGCCGACGTCAGGGATGTGACGGTGGAGTGAGCGTAAAGTCCGGGTTCACAGTAAGACAGAAGCGCTTTCCTTAGGTTTGGGGGGGTTTTCTTTTGTTAATTCCATAATGCAAAGCGACAAACCAGAGTCGAGCGAGCCCAAGGGCGCGGAGGGTCCGAGCTCCACCGAGGAGGAGAAGGCACCGACCACGGTGGCCACGCTCGACCCTCCGGCTTCCAAGGGGATCAGCGCCGTCGCGGTTCTCTGGACCTTCGGGAAATGCCTCGGGGCCCTGCTGCCCGTGTACCTGGCCGGGTACTACCGGGTCAGCACCAGCCTGCTGGTGTTCGGCATGATGGTGTACACCGGATGGAAGCACGCCCGGGAGGCCAAGGAGGCGCGCCTGAAGTGCGCCATCCAGCTGCAGGACCACGAGCAGGAGTACACGTCCATGAGAGTGTCCAGGATCAAGAGGGACCTCCCTGCCTGGGTGAGACACGAGCACACAACGAGAGAGGGTGTTTGTAACCTGACAGCACAGCCACCACCCTGAGCCCACCACCCTGAGCCCACTGTGACCTAACCCCACATCACATAAACACCCTTAAACCACAGCGTCACAGACACATGTGCAGGGTCTGATCAACACTAGGTTCCTAGTGTATTCTCAGGCAAGGGCCCCCAGGAGATAGAAAACAATCCAGGGACCTGTGCATCCCTTGGAATAATTAGACATGACTTGTTGTTCTTACACTTCTACTTAGTTGTGTGTAAGAAAAACATAATAGAAATGTCATAGAAAGATATTAAACATGCATCTCAAATATTTTCACCTTGTCAACACAGAAGTGGAAATCGCCGGGTAACTCATGATATGATACAATTCATGGCCCGCGATCAAGATATTATCACGATCCAGCTATTCTGCAATAATTGATATATTGAAAGACAATAATACAACAATGCAGCTTGATATCATTTAACTGAAGAAGTAAACAAAATGCTCCTTCAGAGGTAAAGTGCATTGGAAGATGATATATCGTCCCACTCCTAATCTTGATCATTTCAATAGAAGATTCCGGAAATTTTCCATAGACACGCACGCAAAGGGCCATGGACCCCACAATTGACAACCGCTGTGATAAAGAATGGTTTCCAGTAACTCAGCTATTTTTAGCTGCTATGGATTCACATAATTGTCCAGGGTCTCCAGAGAAAACAGTAACATCCTTAAATAACATCCCTGTATACAGTGAGATTCAGACTCTGCTCTTCAGATCTTTTAGCAATTCTCTTCCTGCTGGAGTTTAGGTCCTCATTCAAACGTGCACACATGCTGTAGTTCCTTTTTGTCACATAGTACTTTGTTCTCCCAGGATTTCCTCTAATATATGAGTGTGAGTGTGTATGTTGTGACTAAACCTCTCTAAAAGTAAATTGGAGCAGGTCGGGACACTTAGAGGATCAAATTCTTTGTGCAGTTTTAATTATAGATCGCTGGAAAATTAGTAAGACATGCACCAATCATCGAAATGCTGGAACCCACATGGGTCTGTTTTCACTCTGTGTATCTGGCCACACCCAAACAAGGTTCCTGTGTTGTTTCAGTAACTGCTTACATAACCAGACAGCATGCACACTCATTCAATTATTAAAAGTGGGTCCTCTCCATGTTGTTGTACAGTATACTGCACAACAAATGGCCTCTGTTAGCATTATGAATAAAATATAAAAAGAGATTGGAAGCACTCATACTGGAGAAGTGATTTGCAAAGATAAACAATGTAATAGCACATCCATCATTCAAAGAGATGTTTAAAATGACAGATTCTGCACTGCTTTGCTTTTTTCTTATTGGAAATATTTACACGTGGTGCACAAGGCCACATTTCCAGATGCTGAATCATTTCCTGAAAGTGTTGTGATGGGGATGATTATCATGCTCTATTCTTAATGATTGTATCCTCTTTGTATGTCTTCCTGTTACTGTAGGTCAACTTCCCAGATGTTGAGAAAGTTGAGTGGCTGAATAAGGTAAAATATTATCGGTTTCCTATTTCACTTCATCCTTTTAGCCAATGACGTTACTCAAAGGTAATGTGTATCCCTCTTTTGTTAAGCCTTTAGCACAGACACACGTCTGCCCATTCAATAGCTCAGCTGTCGTGCTGAATGACACTAGGTGGTGTGTGTTTTGTTAATAGCTGATGCTAGCTGAGGGTAGCCTTCCCTCTGTTGCTTCCACATTCCCAGAAAAAAGGCCCAACCCCCCCGATTTGTGTAGCCATTCTGTCTGTGCTGCAGAGAGAAGGCCCAGTGCCAGGGCGCCCTCTCAACATTTCCATTTCATTACAGACTAGCACACAGGAAGGGGGAGGAGCTGCCCAGTCCCTGTTAAACTAAATAAAAACTGCAGCTATTGTTCCTGCCTCCAACTTTCTCGCTCTCTCTGACAGACAAGGGTGATGTAGAGAATCAGAAATATAAGTTCTCGTGGTGACAGGACCACGAGATCTGAGCCGACGAAGCAGAGGTTTGAGACTTTTCCCTGGAGGGGAAGGTCAGCAGATTCCACTGTTGCTCAGGCTTCGTCCTCCTCAGGAGCAGGCGGCTGATGACTCACTCTCTGCTTATGCCAGACAGTAACCAACCCTGCTTTTTTATTTTTTCCACAGTCACACAAGCACCCAACTAAACACTGCCCCTGCTTTGTTCTATCCCCTGTAGAAATGGATCATAGCAGCTTCATTCATATAGCAACATTCATATCTTGCAAAAACATTTGCACATGAGAAGACAAACAGCTGAGGAAACTCAACTGGCCACAGCTGTCTCTCTCATTCCTCTATTATTGCCTGTGGAAGCCAAAGCATCTGACAAATAGTCTTGTTGTAATGTACATGGCTAAAATGACTAAGTGTACTTACTGGGTGAAAACGTCCTGGAGGTATATTATATATCTTCTCTCTTACAACCTTGTGCTTGGCGACCTGACCAGGTGCTGCAGCAGGTTTGGCCTTTCGTTGGCCAGTACCTGGAGAAGCTGCTGGTGGAAACCATCGCTCCATCCATCCGAGCTTCAAGCTCCCACCTCCAGACCCTCAGCTTCACAAAAGTGGACATGGGAGACAAGGTGAGAGCGTTACTATAATATGAGGCAGAGTTAAAAGATTTAGACTAATGCTGCACGTTCTTTACAGCACATAATGTGCAAACAAATGTTCTCTCTGTTTTCTGCAGGCCATGAAGGTTGTAGGGATCAAGGCACACACAGAGAACGACAAGGGACAAGTCCTGCTAGATCTGTATATCAGGTGAAGGGTCATGCTTTGCTCTTTGTGTTTGTTAGACCCCAGTCAGAACTGAAATGATCTGACCTGCTACAGTCTCACAATTAATCAATATAATTTTGGTTGTGGTTACTTCCAAAATATCAAGACTGAACACCACCCAATGTCTGATACTTTTCTTAAATTGGTAAAATCTTTCTTTGTTCATTCCCTCCTGACTCCTCTCTACCACAGGGTTACACTTTTCCCTCCATGCCAACTTTCAGTTTTGCATCCTGCCCTAACGCTCTCTCTCTCTCTCTCTCTCTCTCTCTCTCTCTCTCTCTCTCTCTCTCTCTCTCTCTCTCTCTCTCTCTCTCTCTCTCTCTCTCTCTCTCTCTCTCTCTCTCTCTCTCTCTCTCTCTCTCTCTCACTTGCTTTCTTGCACGAAATACATGCTTATTTACATAAAGAGTGGGTAAGTGAGATCCTGGAGACACATTCAGGTCGATTTTAAAACCACATGTTCTTAGAGCTGACCATTTGTTATTGGATCTCTCAGGGTGGATTATAATATCAGGTCTGAACAGATCCGTCTCTCCTGTTTTACAGCTTCCAGAAGGTTTCACTAAACGTGACACTTTGCTTCTTTTATCTTCAGCTATGTTGGTAATGTGGAGATCAATGTTGAGGTGAAAAGATACTTCTGCAAGGCTGGAGTCAAAGGAATACAGGTATGTCTTATCGAGCTGTAAATATTTTATTATTCTTTTTTATTATTTAAGAAAATGTCCACATAAAGCTCATGGGTTTACTTAGCAGATCTTTCAAAAGCATCTTCTCTGTCTCTAGCTTCATGGGATGATGAGAGTGATTCTGGAGCCTCTGATTGGAGATGTGCCCATAGTGGGCGCCGTCACCATGTTTTTCATCCGCAGGCCCGTAAGTCCATTTTATAAGCACCTCTATGTGTACTTTTCTTGTTGTGGCCTTAAACCCAGATTCCTGTCCCCATCACATATCTCAGTTTAGCCTCATATACATTTCCTGCTATTGATTTCCTACCAGTCCTGATTGATTTGCTGCAGAGTCACTTATTCTGTCTAAATCTCTTCCTAGAAACTGGACATTAATTGGACGGGAATGACTAATTTGTTGGACGTCCCTGGACTGAAGTGAGTCGTGCTGAAAAAACGTTACTTAGGTTTACACATTAGTAACAGTAAATATTTGATTTCCCTGTGGATTGTATTACACAGGGATGAATACATTATGCAGGCAGTTTTCATTGACACTACTTCCTCCTTGGTCTCAGTGTCATGTCAGACAGCATGATTATGGATGCCATTGCCTCCTTCTTGGTTTTGCCAAACCGCCTGGTTGTCCCCCTGGTTCCTGGCCTGCATGTGGCTCAACTACGCTCTCCTTTGCCAAGGGTAAAGCCTGAACATGCAACTGCAGATAGAGATATTATTTCACATCTCAGCAAACACCAAAATATGATACTTTACACCCTCTTTTTCTTTCTCAGGGTGTGGTTCGCATCCACCTAGTGGAGGCACAGAATCTAGCAGCAGAGGACAACTATGTGAAAGGGGTCACGGCCGGCTTGTCTGACCCTTACGCCATATTGAGGGTCGGCCCTCAGACCTTTACCTCCCATCACGTTGACAACACAGACTCTCCCAAGTGGGGGGAAATGTATGAGGTAAGGAGAATGAAGAGTTTTAATTTGGTGAGGCTGGAATCTATGTTGTTATTATTCTGCGCACACAGGGGTGGAAATATTCTTAGCTTTTCATGGATTTCATGTGTCATTTCACCTTGTTCTGTATTTGAGTTTGAGACTGTTCATTTACATTCATTAGGCCGTAGCCAGCATCCACTCAGTCCGTTCTGTGCGTCTTCATGTCCTTATGTGTGTCTGGTGCATCAGGTTATTGTCCATGAAGTGCCTGGTCAAGAGTTGGAGGTGGAGGTATATGACAAAGACACAGACCAGGATGATTTCCTGGGCAGGTACATATACATAGTTCATGTCTTCTGTGTGCCAATGTTGAATCTGACATTGCCACATTTCATCTGCCACTTTTCATGGTCAATGGGGAAATGTTTAGTATTCTAACAATCAATTAATTTATAAAAATGTATGCTTTGATCATTTTATCTTCAGCGAAACATTAGTCTTTTAGTAATTCCGCCTTACACTCCTCCTTCATACAGGGCCAAACTGGATTTGGGAATTGTGAAGAAATCCACATTTGTCGATGATGTGAGTAAAGAATGTTTTCATATGGTTCAGAATATTCTTTTGTAAAAGCAAAGTCTTGAGGTTTATTTAATTTAATACAGAGAAACATAGTAACAGGTTGCACGAACATGATAAACATGATTTCTAGCCGAGGCTAGTGTAGAAATATCACAATGCATTGTTATAATAGAATTATAACTTAATCTGACACACACACACACACACAGAGAAAGGGACATGATCAAATGAGCAAAGTAATTATATCAAATTGCAAAATCATAGAACATGAGCACAGCTGCATGAACAGCAGGTTTGGTTTTGTTTTAGCATCGCGATAAAATATTTTCAGATTAGTCCGGTTTTTTCTACATTTCTGTAGGTAAGAATTCCAAAAATGTTGTCCCATTACTGAAAAAGATGAGTGACTGATAGTGCTTTTTTTGCTGTGCCAAGCTGAATTTACTCTGTGGATTGTAAATGTGTGTCTGTGGCTGTTTCCCCAGTGGTTCACTCTGAAGGACACCACGTCAGGACGGGTTCATTTCCGACTGGAGTGGTTGACCTTGTTGCCCAGCAGCGAACGACTAGAGCAGGTTTGAGTCACTTATTTCCAGTGATACTGTACATTCCCCTTAGGTGATTACCCTTGGCACTCACAGTGGATTTTTGTGTGCCACTCAGCCCTCATTATTGTCTCACACAATTACAGTTTATAAAAATCTCTGTTCAATTCCCTCCCAGATCCTAAAGAGAAACGAGAGTGTGACTAGTAAGACTGCCGATCCACCGTCTTCTGCCATCTTGGTTGTGTATCTGGACAAGGCTGAGGCACTTCCTGTGAGTCAAATGTCTCTGTGTGTGCCACCGTGTTCGTGCTCAGCTCTGAGCGGCTTCCTGTGTGTGGTCACACTTGAAGCAGAGCAGTCTGTTAACTGCCATCTGTTAGACATTCCACATTGTTGTTGCCTTGTCCTCTAACCCTGTTCCCTCCAGTGCAATGCAGAGTGGGGCTAACTTTATCCAGGACTGTCGAACACATAGTTCCTGCTGTGCTCATTTCTGCATTCATATCTCATACTAAAAGCAAAAGCATTGACTGAATCCTCGGAATGAAGCTCACTCTTTGTGGTTTCTCTCGGGGCAAATCTCTACTTCCTGATTATGCCAAGCAGCACGGGGCTCTTATTATTTCTGCTGTTGCTATGGCAGCCTGTGAAACACTATTATTCACACAAACCATGTGTTGTCAGAATGGCTGATGAGTTTTTTTAGCTGTGCTCTTGGTCACAGAAGAAGTCTTTGTTC
This sequence comes from Limanda limanda, assembly GCF_963576545.1. Lineage (NCBI taxonomy): Eukaryota > Metazoa > Chordata > Actinopteri > Pleuronectiformes > Pleuronectidae > Limanda > Limanda limanda. The sequence goes on from NC_083639.1 coordinate 10,983,954, forward strand.
ACATGCTTCACTGTGTTTTCATATTTGTCTAATAAGAGATGTTCTGGTACCATTTCCCCCTTTTAGATACAGATTCTGATACCTGGACATATCAGCCAATCAGATACAAGTGCATTAAAAAACACATATAATGCATTTTAACAGCTCTATGCTACTAACCCTGTATGAAAGTGATTTTTCCCAGTAGAATTAATTTCATAGGATGTATTTTATTTTCTAGTTTTACAGTCAGAACTGGAAAAAAAAACAAATAAACAAATCCACGAATACATAATAATGACTTCCTGTAAATAGCTGTTAAAGTGAAGCCACAGTTAATAGACATTAAAGACCTTTTAATTTTGAAACAGTACAGTAACAGTAGGAAACAGAGTAACAGCAACTTACACTAAATAAATCAAGGAATAAATTGGCTACACACTAGTGCCACCCCTTGCATATGGGGTAGTATTGCATGTGGTACTTGTCGCCATTTTTGCTTGCTAGACTTCTGACATTATAGTTAGCTGTGGCTAATGCTACACTGCCTACTCCAGTGGCAGTAGAGTGCAACTGCCGATTTGAAGCAGCAAACAAGAAGTGATTTCCTAGCAAACAAATCTGCAATTTTATCTGACTGGGGAAAAAACTTACTTTAAAGATGTGGTTTTGGATTGGTACATAGATGTGTGAACTATATCAGTATATATCAATATTTATATGTCTTATACTGTGCATCTTTTAGATGAAGAAGGGAAATAAAGAGCCCAATCCCATGGTGCAGTTGTCTGTGGAGGATGTCACGAGAGAAAGCAAGGTATTTCTAATGAGAAGAAACAATTGTGCTGTTTTTATCTTGATTTAATGTGAATCTTGAACGTCTAATTAAAATCCCCCCTACTGTCTATTCCTGCCTTTAGACTTGTTACACAACTGTTAATCCAGATTGGGAGGAAGCGTTTACCTTCTTCATCCACAATCCACTCAAACAGGACATAGACATTCAGGTAACAGCTCAAAAGCTCATTAGCTGATTTGCAATAAACATTTAAGTCAGGCATTCTGATAGACATACTAGTTGTTGTCTTATTTTGGTTTTTCTCTTCATTTAAAATGCACCAGGTGAAGGACGCCGACCGTGTACAAAACTTGGGGAGTCTGACCATCCCTTTGTCCCGTTTGATGTCCAACGCCAATCTTTCTCTGGACCAGTGGTTCCAGTTGGACAATTCTGGATCAGCCAGTCGCATCTATATCAATTCAGTTCTCAGGGTAAACCACAAATAGACCAAAGCACAAAGTAGAAGTGTGTACTGGGCTCACAACTGGAAATTAATTCTGTGATTTTGGTCGCACTTTATCTCTTATTTTTTCCACTGCACAATAGCTCCTGTGGTTAGATGAGGAACGTATTGGAGCAGATGTGTCATCTGATCTGGCAGCTGGACTTTCCAAACAGCTGCCACAACAGAGCTCCCCTCATCCGAGCTTTGCCACAGAGGTAACAGATGACAGTGTATATATGTACATGTTAGAACAGTTTATATTGCACGTATACATATTTAAAAGTTTGTAATCTTTTTCAGGGAGTGCTCAGGATTCACCTGTTGGCAGGTCAGAATCTTGTTCCGAAAGACAACCTGATGGGAGGAATGGTGAAAGGGAAAAGTGATCCTTACGTCAAAATCAACGTTGGGGGTGAAACATTCACGAGTCATGTTATCAAGGGCAATCTGAACCCCACATGGAATGAGATGTACGAGGTAAATAACAGGAAGTAATGGAAAGAAAATAGATTTAACGCTCTACTTTATGTTTATTGCTGGTAAAATGTAGTGTTTGCATGCATTTAAAAATGTTTTGTATACTTTGGTTTGAAAGATTGTGACTGTGTTCTCCCTTCAGGTGATTCTAACACAACTGCCAGGCCAGGACCTGGTTGTGGAAATGTTTGATAAAGACATGGACATGAAGGACGACTTCATGGGAAGGTAGCTGCGTATTATTTACGTATCACATTCATTAATTAGGTTCAGGAAGATGCATTCATATGTCATATGTCTTGACACACAGGTTGAAGATTCGTCTGAAGGATATCATTGATTCCCAGTACACTGATCAGGTGAGATACTTCAAACACACCATTGATGGTTTTAGTCATGTGGTTAGAATGAGGGAAAAGCAGCACAGCAAGTGGACATTGAACCAAAAGTAAACAAAGATTGGTCAGAGACATTTCGAGTTCTAGAAAAAGGGCGAAAGAATAAGCACAAAGGTTCTGTGAAATAAAAACAAAATTTTAATCAATGATCTGAGTACAGGCCTTAAAAAGTCTTGAATATATTAAAATATGATGTACTAGCGCTTAGATATATTCAGGTATAGGTCTTTATTATGTTGTTCACATTCATTTAGCTTAATTTTTTAATAAAAAAAGGTTTGGTAATATGCAGAGATACTATTGTTCTTCTGTGTTGCAGTTCTCTCTTAATGATACATATATAAGCACGGGGTAATAAAACTGCTAACATGACCAACATGGACACATTCTGTCTGTACCTGTAGTTTGTGATGAGCATATCAACGGTTATTCTCTATGTGCCTACTTCTTCAAAAAGGTCTCAAATGTAACTTGTTGAAACCTGCAGAAACTTGATAAGCTACATGAACACGGTTCCTCTTTATTTCTCAGTGGTACACTCTAAGTGACGTGAAATCTGGTCGACTTCACTTGGTGCTGGAATGGGTTCCAACATCCTCAGAGTCTGACAGGTTGGACCAGGTCAGTACTTTCAGATCAAGTCATTGATGGATACTTTGTGTTTAGCTCGATTTACATTTACTCTTCTCTTGCCTGTGTATTCAGGTTCTTCAGTTCCGTTCCAGACAGTCCTACCAGAACAAAGCCATTTCCTCGGCAGGCCTACTGTTTGTGTATATCGAGCAAGCAGATGGTTTACCGGTGAGGCCTTAGAGATTGCCGTAAAGGATTAAATGCAGGGTTAAAGCAGTAAAACCACAAAGAACATAATTGTCTGTTCTATCTCTTTGCAGGTGAAGAAGAGCGGAAAAGAGCCTAAAGTGGGAGCAGAGCTGACTCTCGGAGAAATGTCTCGCAAAACGACAGTAAGCCACCAAAAATAAATAGACGAAGCACTTAATTCTAATTCAGATAATACTGAGTTTGAAGGTTCTCCCTTTTTTCTAACACTTGTTCTAAAGGTATGTGAGCGCAGCACATCACCTCAGTGGAATGAGGCTTTCTGTTACCTGGTTCAAGATCCCAGAAAAGATGTTCTTGTAATCAAGGTGGGACGTCTTCACTGCTTATTCAACACACCATAGATGCAAATATTGAAACGTTTGATTACAAACACTCCCTCTTTGTTATGTTTCTCCAGTTCTCTCACAGCTGGACCCTGCCCATTGGTTCCCTGGTGGTTCCTATTAAAGAGCTGCTGTCGGAACCCGAGCTGGTCCTGGACCAGTGGTTCAATCTGGATGGAGCTTCACCAGACAGTCAGGTTCTCCTGAGGGCTGAACTTAAGGTGGGAGAACTCAAGTCTTTTCATTTTCTCTGTATGTGTCATGTTAGATAGTTGGTGTGTGTGCTTAAGTTTCTTTTTCTTCATATCTTTATCTCGTACAGTAATTTGTACAGTTTTATTTTGCTCTCTGTTATTGTAACATATTTATCTTTGTATTTGTTTAGCTCCATTTAACCTCATATAATATTTTTCTTTGTTTCTTTCTCATGTGTATGTCTGTATCTTTGGAGTCTGTTGCTTTAAAGTCAGTTCTCAGATTTTGTACTTGATCTACTGATATTGATATTTACAGTCAGGACTGTTACAAAGCTGATTAACAGAGTGAAATAATTAATATCCAATTCAACTACAGATGCTGATTCCCACCAAATGTCCTGGTGCCACTGATAAAGCCAAGTTCACTTCGGCATCAGACCCCTCTCCTGCTCAGCGAAAACCTGAGAATAAGACAGTGCTGAGGTGAGACCATCCATCCGTCCATCCATCCATCCATCCATCTCACCATTTCTCGATTCTCTCTTAAATTCCCCTCATTACTACATTTAAGGTCCAGTTCAGTGGACACTCCTCCTGTGGAGACCATTGTCTCTTCAGACATTTCACACAAACACGTTGACGTAAAGGAAACAGCAGCCGAGGTGATTGAAGAGAAGGTGGAAGAACCCCCGAGCCCTGCCATGGCACAACCTCCCCACACTTCTCCAGACCTCAGCTTTGCCAGTGAGGTACATTGCTGAATAGTGATCTACAGCACCAGATACAAGCAGGAGAAAGTTACACCATCACGTTTAATAAAGTACATGATCTATTTATATAGTTAAATGGTCTCTTCTTATAGGGGCTGCTGAGAATCATCCTGCTGGAGGCCCAGAGTCTGGTTGCCAAAGACAGTATGATGGGCGGTATGGTAAAGGGCAAGAGTGACCCCTATGCAAAGATCAGTGTTGGAGACTCTGCGTTTAAGAGTAACGTGATCAAGGAGAAGCTCAACCCAGTCTGGAATGAAATGTATGAGGTAAGTAGAGGCGACTGCACAATTTGAACTCTCATTAGCTGACTGATATGGAGATGATACTGATAACCAGGAGCAACTGTCCTCTGCTGCCACAGGTGGTGCTGAGGCCCCAGTCGGGACAGGAGGTGCAAGTGGAGCTATACGACAAAGACATGGACAAAGATGACTTCCTGGGCAGGTGAGGGCAAATGTGGAGATGTCCAGCTGGACAGCAGATACTGGTATCACTTGTATATAATGATGTGTTGTAGTTTGAGAAAACAGAAAAAAGAGCTGAGTATTTTCAATAATGTAGGATTATAGTCGAAAACAATGACTGTAACAGCATCAGGAACTATTCATACTTTAGATTTAGTATTTTTGTCCACATTTTTAGTGACTAAGCTCAACTTCACACATGTGCATTTTATTCTTCATTTCGAACAGATTCAAAATCAGTGTCGCAGACATTATCCGTTCCCAGTACATAGACGAGGTGAGTTTAATAACTGTGTATGAATATGTGTTCCTCTGGTGTAATCACAGGCTGTGACTCAGTACATGTACTTGTCATCTCTGCCTCAGTGGTACTTGCTGAGTGACGTGAAGTCTGGACGTATTCGCCTCATATTGGAGTGGGTTGCAGCAGTGTCCTCTAATAACAACCTGGAGCAAGTTAGTGCAACATTTTTATGATTTGTTCAGGTTTCTTCTGTCAATCATGCACATATTTTATTCATCATGATTTGTGTTGCCTGTTGCTCTCTCAAACAAATAGCTTCAGCTGCCCAGCTGATTCAATGTGCACATCCCCACTGTAATGAATCACTCTAATGTTTTTCTTGATGTTAATTCTCTGCTGCAGGTGATGCAGCTCCAGTCTCTCCAGTCTTACCAGAACAAGGCTGTTTCCTCTGCAGCTCTGCTCTTTGTCTATGTAGACAGAGCCCACTCATTGCCTGTGAGTACCTTGTCATTTTGTATCCAGGTAGTGTGCTGCCTCTGAGGTATAGCAAGTAATTGTTGGAAAACATGTGCTGCTGAAGAGATGCTCAACTGGAATAAAGTGGAAAATTACTTCACTCTCTTCAGAATTTGTTGTATAAGTTGTTGGCACAGCAAGTTAAGGATATTTTAAGAAAGGAAGAGTTAAGCGTTACGTATTTCTGTGTCTAGTTCAAGAAAAGTGGAAAGGAGCCCAAGGCTGGGGCCGAGCTTGTATTTGGAAACACAACCTACAAAACCAAGGTATGACTCTGATAACAAACACCTGAAACACACACACAAGTAACTAAACAATTGTGTTGGTATATGACTAACAATTTTGCAGAGTAAATAGATAAAAGCTACTATGTGTGAATTAAAGAAATCATAACTTTGGCTCCTCCCAGTATAACGACTGACAAATAAGCAGCTTTGTGAGCAGTGCTTACAATGCTACCATGAAGATGTTTCAGTTGAACCCACGAGGAAGACACAACTTTAAGTGCTGTATATGATTTTTATATTTGCTCCTTTTCTTCTGTTTGAAGGTTTGTGATCGCTCCTCATCTCCTCAGTGGAGTGAGGCATTCTACTTTTCGGTGCGGGACCCTGAAAAGGAGATGCTCATAGTGAAGGTGAGTTATACACACTATCTAAAGCCTGCTGTAAAAATAAAGCATAATCTCTGACTGACTTTATGAATGTGCCCTGATAACTGGTAGTTGTCAAGTGCGTGGGACCAGCCAATGGGATCTCTGGTTGTTACTGTCAGAGAGCTGCTCACCAAGACACAGCTGGTCCTGGACCAGTGGATGCATCTGGATGGAGCTTTACCTGAAAGTGAGATTCTACTTAGGGCTGAACTCAAGGTAAGAGAAAACACACACACACACACACACGCACGTAGGGTATTGGTGCCATTGTCTCTGATACACAGAATAACCAACCAGAAATGTGTCATTGACAGATCCTGAACTCAAGGATGACTGAGGTTCCACAGCCCTCTGTGACTAGTTCAGAGAAAGAAAAGATGGTCACCGGCTCTGACAAGGCCTTCAGAGCAGCGAGGGAAGAGGAAGAAATCTCAGAGCGTCCAACACATGAGTGAGTGTTTGGGTTGATATGATGTCATGTCTCACACATATGTTCTATTCTATAAGTTTGCAAAACAATACACATTTGAAACAAACAACCAGACTGACACTCAGTAGAGTTCATACCTCCACAAAGGCCCAACAGTCCCCTTATGAAACAACATTTTAATTTTAATTTGGACCTGCACCAAATTGTACACACTAAATATCGGTCCCCTAAAATCACAATGTTAGAGAAAATGAAAAAAACATCTGAATCCACCCCTGATCCAGATCCCAGTGGGTTCTCCACCGACCCATACTGCATCCTTCCGCTAAATTCATGGTAATCTATTCAGTAGTTTTTGTGTAATCCTGCTAACAATTAGACGTAGAGACAGACAAACAAACACAGGCGAAAACATGAACGTAATAATGAACATGAGAACATGAAAACTGCTGTGTCTCTGAGTTAGTGTAGCATTGGGAAGCTGGAGTTTCTCAGGAAATGTACTCTAATTTCAAAGTATAGCCTGTTGTTTTGTGACAGCTCTATACAGTATATATATGTGTGTGTGTGTTCAGGTCTGTTGCTGTATCCAACCAGCCCAAACAACCCGAGGCAGCAGAAACCCCTGCTGCCGCGGCTCCTGTTGAGCCAGCTGCCGTTTACACTGCACCTGAAACATTCCCTTCTGCTGCTGCTGTGAGTTTCATCACATATCAGTCAGTTGTTATTGTGTTTTGTCTCTTTTCACCTTCATAACCTTGATTAGATTTTTGCTCAGCTGGAGAGAGAACCAACAGATGGGGAGGAGCGTCCCTCACAATCAGACACATCAGTGAAAGGAGACTTTGAACCACAGCAAACAAAGGGGTGAGCTCCATGTTGTCTTAAAGGTCCAGTGTGTAAGGTTTAGAGGGATCTGTTGGTAATCAGCTGAAAGTCATTCTCAGCGTGTTATTGTTACCTCAGAATGAGCACTTCATATTTACATCAGGAGTTCGTCATGTCGCAGTTGTAGACCACCACAAAGAATCCAGAATTTTCCCACTGAGTCTGTGTGTGTGTGTGTCTGTGTGTCTGTGTGTGTGTGTAGTGCTGGTCCAGATAGCCTTGCTTTTGCCACAGTGACTGGTCTTCCTGCTGAAACCCTGGGTCCAGCAGAGCTTAAAGAAACTCTTCCAGCACACACCAGCCCCAGCAAGGACTTTGGGGAGGAGGTGGGTTTATTAAGCTTTCACCAAGCACCTAATAGGAGTTGTGTCCCATCAATTGTTATGCACCATTTCTTCTTATCTTGAATATAATGTAAATTACTGCTGCAGAAGAAGCTGAAATCACCTCTTCTAGACAAATGCATTTGAATACTAAACTGTCTGTGTAGTTTTAAGAAGGGACCTTATACAGGAAACAACATAATTTATTTTGATAAACAGCATTGAAGGAAATTCATCTATCTTAAAAGGGTTAATTCAACTATTATAGTGGCAGCAGTAACATCTATTTAAAAATCGACTCCTGTAGATGTGGTGAAATGTTCAATAAGCATCTGCTCGAGAAGAAACAACCAGGTGCTCTAGGAAATATTTGGAGATTAAGAATATCAGTGATTTTGGCCACAGAGGTTGAATTGCATATATAGATAAAGATCTAAAATCATGACATAAAGAATAAATGCTTTTCTCCACTCATATGCTTGCTCTTTGTGGTGTCCTGTTTAAAGTTGCCACACATTAAAAGCTCCATTACTTCCTGTATTTTTTTGAAGTCAATTACAATGTTCATCCTCTAGGGGGTGCTGAGGATTCACCTGCTGGAGGCCCAGAAGCTGGTGGCAAAGGACAACGTGATGATGATGAAGGGCAAGAGTGACCCCTACGTCAAAATCAACATAGGTGGTGTTAGCTTTAAGAGTCATGTTATAAAAGAGAATCTTAACCCAACGTGGAATGAAATGTACGAGGTAGGAAGTGCTCTTATTTTGAATACTCAACATAATCTGTGTTTCATTGTATGTTCAGTATTTAAGTTATTTTACTGTGGCCTTTCGTTTGTTTTGAATAGACGGTGATAAGCAGGAACAGCGTTCAGGAGATCAAGTTTGAAGCGTTTGATAAAGATCTAGATTCTGATGACTTCCTGGGCAGGTGTGTGTCCTGAGCACTGCTCACTGTTGGTTCATGAGTAACTTTTATTTGAACCCAAGATAAAAAAAATATGTAGGATCCTTTGGTCATTGATCTAAACACTGGTCTCACTGAAGCTGGTTCATTGAGGACTAGCAAACTGGGACATATTCTTTTTTTTAAACTCGTATTTTGTTGTGTTTCTTCTGTTTTCATTATTTAAGTGTTAAAATAAACCTAAATGTCAGAGCAGGAAATCTAGAAATATGACATTGAAATTCTATTTTAAATATTCCTTGTTTTCTTATTCACAGATTTAGTATAAAGCTGAACGAGGTCATCAGATCGCAGTACACTGATCAGGTCGGTCTTTAACTCATAATCAGATTTCCCAGCTTGTGAATGGTTTAATTTCCTCATTTAACGTTTCCGTTCTACTTTGCCTCTGCTGCAGTGGTACACGCTGAACGATGTGAAGTCTGGGCAGGTTCACCTGATACTGGAGTGGGTTCCTACAGTTTCACATTCAGTCAATCTTGACCAGGTTGGTCAATAATCCTTTTTTGCAGTTTTATCTACCACCCAGTTTTAACCTCTGCCTATCCAGATTATCGAGGTGTACCCAGGAGAGCAGGGAGCATTATTCTCATCACAACATTATCTATAGACCTAATCGGCTGTTCTCCTTGTCGCAGGTCCTGCAGCTTCAAACTCTCCAGTCTTTCCAGAACAAAGGTGTTCCCTCTGCTGCTCTGCTCTTTGTCCACATGGAGAGAGCACAATCATTACCTGTAAGTTTCCTGCAGTTTATCCACATGCTGTTTAATAGTTAACGAAAACCAGTAGTCATGTTATAAAACCTGAGTGCCTCTCTCTGCCCGATCAGTTGAAGAAAAGTGGAAAAGAGCCCAAAGCGGGTGCTGAGCTCGTTCTGGGTGAAACAACGTACAAAACCAAAGTGAGAATCCTTACACATAGTCCTCAACACTCAGTCCAATTGATTAAGTTTGAAATGTAGTGATGCTATCTTATCTTTTCATCGCCGCTGAGAAGCTGTGTGACCGCAGCACCTGTCCCAAGTGGAGCGAGTCTTTCTACTTCCTGGTCCGTGACCCTAAACATCAGATGCTAGTTGTAAAGGCAAGACATTTCTAAACATTTGTTTGTTTGAAGAGAGCAAATCTACTGTTTGCAGAAATGTTGAATGAAACTGTCATTATTTCTCTCTCTTGCATTGCAGCTGTCGAGTGGCTGGGACCAGCCAATGGGATCTCTGGTTGTTACCATGAAGGAGCTTCTTGCAGAGCCACATCTGGTCCTGGACCAGTGGTTCCGTTTGGATGGAGCCGCACCCCAGAGTCAAATCCTTCTGAGGGCTGAACTCAAGGTAAGGATGCAGACACATCTGACTCACATATGCGAGTATTCGAATGTTGTATTTAATCGCTAAAAAAGTAAGATATCTGTGATACCACGCTGAATCTGTTTTCCGTAGATGCTGGATTCCAAGATGGGGGATATGATCAGTGCAGGGACTCTGCCCTGTGCCGCCTCTGGCTCTGGAGTTGGACAGGTGAAGTTGTCGCTGTCGTACTCCTCACAGGACAAGAAGCTCATCGTGGTCGTCCATGCTTGCAGGTGTGTTTTCTAAAATACTGTGCTTGTTTACTCCAGTTATATATTAACTTACACCCAGAATATTAATAAATGTAAGAAATCGATACAACATTCTTTGATTCCATGATGTGTTTATAGTTATAGTAGAAAAACGGTTTGCTTAAATACTGTATATATATAAAACTGTTCTAGAAGAAGAACTTACAAAGTGAGGACATAGTTGATAAAACCTGCCCTGGGAACCCTGGGAATCCTCAAGCTGCCAATAGATGGAACGAGCCCTCTGGCATTCCTTCCTTCTATCATTGCCACTGTTCCTCTGCTGCCACTATTGTTGATGTTATTGTGGTTATTAGTGGTGGATGATATAATTATAATTCTTTTGATTATTAAGATTTTGAAGACATGAAGACATAGTAGTGGTGGGAGTGGTACGTTTAGTGTGTTGCTGTTATGCTGACTGACTGAGGATGTTTTTGCTGCTGAACCACAGCACAGGTATGCTGAGGTAGTCTGAGCTCATTTGAAGATGGGTGTGAGGTGTGATGTATTTTTTTGTGTGTCTACGTGTTTTGTTTTTTATATTAAGGAAATCAAGATAAAATCTGAAGTGGAGAAAATGAGAAATGCATAATTTGCACATTGCTCTGTATTTATTCTACAGAGTATTATACTGCTCTTATGTGCTGGGATGTTTGGAATATGCTTTGAAAAATGATCTAAGATATACTTTAATCTATTTGTCTGTGTGCAGAGGTCTGACACCTCAGACGAAGGATGGTGTCGACAGCTACGTCTCCCTCATGCTGCTGCCAGACAAAAGCAAGGCCACCAAGAGGAAGACAGCAGTGAAGAAAAGAGACGTGCAGCCAGAATACAAGGAGAGGTAATCAGCTAACTGACTGACTGCATTGTATTCACACTCGAGCTTTTTTTAAATCTGCGATGATCCTTTTTAGCTTCAGTATTCACGTCTTTTGATCTTTGCCATTTTCTCTAAGGTTTGAGTATGATCTGCCGCTGGAGGAGACAAGATTCAGGTGCCTCAGTGTGTCAGTGAAAAATAACTCTGCCTCGTTCAGGAGCCGTGACGTGATTGGACAGGTCAGTCTGAGAATCTACAGTATTTACACCACTCCTCAATGTGGCATGGGACCCACAGGAGTTCTTGTACTTCAACGTTTTAAAAAGTAGTGCATCCCACACACTCTGACAGATCTAATATGTTTGCCAGTAGTCATTTGTTTGTAGTTCAGAGGTAAATACACAAAGTGACACAAGTAACCAGTCCAGAAAAACACACAGAAAATGTGTTGAAATCCACACTTGTCCATATCCGGCCTTGCAGGACGCTTTAAGTGTATCCCTCCCTTTTCAGATTCCTTCAATGTGAAGCTAAATAAATACATGTTAACATTGTGTCATTTCTGTTCTCCAGGTGCAGATTGGGTTGGTTGAAGTTGACCTGATTCGTGGCGTCACAGAATGGTGAGTAGAGTGGACGGACACTCATTGTTTGAGTCTGACTCAAACAATCTGCTGAGTTTGTCATATGCGAAAGACAAACTTGAGAAAATGTCTGCACCACATTTTCTGTAAATTTTCCAGATGTCTAAAAAAACCCGCTATAGTTTAAGTGTTTTTTGTGAGAAAGAAAAAAAATTATGAAACTGCTCAAATCTAGAGTTAACATATTAAGTTTGCAGGTATGTGTGTACAGCAGAAAAAATGGATGCCGGAGTGAATGGAAGCATTCTGGAATGGATGGAGTATCAGAATCCGAAAGCTTTACTGTCATTGCAAGAAATTGCATTAATATGCAGTTAATCACCTTCATAAACCATCAATTCATACACACATTCCTACACTCACATCAGGGAGCCGCTTCGTCTATGATATCATTTAACTCTGCACTTGAGGATCATCATTACTTGTTTTCCATTGACCGACTGTCGCTGTCTTTATTCTAGGTTCACCCTGAAAGATGAGGATGAATAGTCGCTCTGCTTGCTGATGACGTAAGATGATGACGATGATGTCATCGCTCAACTTGGCATTGTGCCATTGCTGCAACTCACACGGATGCCTTCTCCTTCACACCTCTGCACACAGCTCCACCGTGGCAGCCTTACCTGCATCCACCCAGCTCTTTGTGTATCAACATGCTGTATAATATATAGAAGTGGACTGCACTGCATATTCACATACATCAATACTCTCACCAAAGATACGTCTTCACACACTTCGACACAAAGATAATGGGCTGAGGTAGCGGAGTTGAGGTTAAAGTGCACGTTTTTTTTGAATGAAGGTTACTTGACTATATGAAGGATTACTAGTTTGAAAGATTGTGTGGAGCAGAGGGAAGATGTAAAGGTACAGAAAGAATTGAGTCATGTTTATGTTTTTGCTATTTTTATTGGTGCAAGAATGTTTGATCTGAGAGTATCTCAGTAGAAGAGCAGTACCATTTTTGACCGTTGTTATGTGTTGCACATGGATGCTAAAGCTTTTTCAGTATTTCGGATCTGAAACGACAGGTTTACATTGGGTTTAATATATATTTTTCGATGCTTTGCTACATTTGTGTTTGAATTGGCTTTTGAAAACAATCGTGTGTGTTTTTCTTTTCTACAAGACATCTGTTACATTGCACCTGTGTTACAATCAAATTGTGCTGTATTTGATTTTATGTATATTTGCTAAGATCATGGATCAGATACTGTGTGTTGACAGATTAAAAAATAAACAATGGTGTTGTGCAATGATTTTATGGGGGGTTGGAATTAGAAAACAGTTTTGATTTTGAGATTTGAGTTTCTCAAGACTTCAACAACAGTATCAGGTGCAAAAAGTTACATTTTTCCTGTAACCGATGAATCAGAAGCTGTGATTTTGTTGTCTCAGATTCTGTGGTTTCCTGCAGTCTCATCGGGTCGTCTTTATCAAAGACATGAATGCTAGTTTTAGTTTAATGAGGCCATTGACAACAAGTCAAGCTCTCCTCAGCAGCTTTTATATAAAATGTACAGCTCTGAAGATCATGAAAAAAGATCTCGAGCCTCTCAGGAGAAAATGAATCTGAGGATGAGAATGAGCAGGGCAGCAGCCAATCTGTATCGCCCTGTTAGAGAGTGGGTTTAAATGCTGTTTGAGGGGTACTGTCGCAAGTGATCCCAAAGAACACTGGTCACCGCTGTAGAAAACCCCACTTTGTGGGCAGATGCACGAGAAGTTTCAACTTCCTCCCATCGTACAATAAACATTGAGGTCCCACTGCTGCACATGCTCGACCAATTGCAGAGCAGACTTCAACCAAACCTACCAAAAACATGGACACTCAAACAGACATCAATGTGTACATGTGTACAATCAAATCAGTTAATTTCTGGATATTTCAAAGTTCTATAAAAACACTTTGCTCAATAAGTTCTGAGTCAGACTGAAGGCTCTTATATACTTCTACGTATCCGTTTCTCGGAGAGGGCTCAGCGGGAGACGAAGAGTCTTTTTGATTTTTACTTCTCCGACCACTGTACGTCGAATAAAATTCACCGCCAAACCCATAGGTGGCGCAACGGAAGTCGAGCTCAGAGAAGCCTACCCCAATTATCGGAAGAAGAAGTCCACTTGTGTTTATATTTCTCTGTCAGCCTGCCTCCCACACACTGAACCATGGCAACTAACAGAACTAAATAAAGTGACACCCAGCGGGTCAAGATGCTGATGTTATCGTTTCTTAGCGCAGCGGTTCCCCGGTCTTGTTTCCGAACTGTGTTGCTTATTCCACAGCTTGTAGCTAGGAGCTACACGGAGCTAGCTCTCCTCCCAGCTAGCTTCCCCCCCAGCTTCCACACACAGTCAGCAGGGACTCCCGACACTAACTACTACCCAGTGTTTGCTTCTAACCTGGCGGTATTATAGAAACAGTGTCATGATAGAAGTGGAATTAAAGTCGTGACGGCGGGGTTATGCACTGTTACCACCGCAGTTAGCATGGTTGCTAGCCCGCTAGCCTATCCTGCTAGCGCCGTTTTGAAAGCTCGTTCTAACCGTGTGTGACCGTGCACACATGCCCTCAGTGCTCGAACAAGCCACCGTCAGCCGGACAACTCCGCTGGCTTAACACACACGTCACATTAATCGTAGAATCGTAGTTGTGTATGTGTTTATTGTGAATCAGGAAGTTACAGGTCCGGAAATGACGTCGAACAGAAATGACGTCGTACGGAAATGACGACATACGGAAATTATGTCGTTTGCGGACCAATCACAGCCAAGAGCTGTCCGTGGGCTCTCCGACACAACACGGAGAGTTTAGAAAAATCAGAGGTGTACGAAAAGCTGTCCGAAGCGCTCGGAGAGGGCGTTTCACGACGGATAGGGCGGTCTTATCTGTCCGTTTTACAAAATACGCTCAAGCATAAATTGGCCTTGATAGCCTACACCTGTGTTCAGGACCTCTCTGACTACCTACATACTGGAAATTAAACATGTTTACTGTATAGATTAAGTAAAGTGCAGCATTTCAACTGTGGAATATATAATTTCGGGATACTTCAAAGTACTGTAAAAACACTTTTTTTAAATAGTGGTGAGTGAGTAGATAATGAGTGGATTTTCGTTTTTCGGTGAACTATCCCTTTCAACATTTCTTATCTGGCAAATAAAAAAAAAAAAAAAAAAAAAACAACCATGGGATCCTCCGTTTTATTTTGTGGGTTCTTCTCATAGACTGTATATATAAAGGTTCCTCTCCGATGCCTGCCTCCACATGTCTCCTTCTTTGATAATCGATAATCGAGTTCTTCTCAAGTCAATTCAGTTCTGTTTCCTCAATCCCCTCCCACGTCAGCAGCTGTGACGTAGCTGCGGCTGCTACACTTTCACTTTCACCTAACAGGAAGAAGCTTCGTGAGCAGTATAAGTCCGGACAGGGTAAGTCTTATGTAATTTACCTACGTTAAACGTTTAATCCGTTCTAATTTAACACACCGCGACACAACCACACGTCGAGTGGAGTTCAGAGTCAAGTTTTAAAGTTAGTTGACAATCTGTAAGTGTCTGCTTTCATCTGTTCGAACTCAAAGGGAAACCAGGCGTACAATCTCAACATGTTCAGAATAAAGGATTGTTTATACACAATAAGTGTTGATATGATGTGTTAATTCTGGCCTGTCTCTGGATGTGTGTGTGTGTGTGTGTGTGTGTGTGTGTGTGTGTGTGTGTGTGTGTGTGTGTGTGTGTGTGTGTGTGTGTGTGTGTGTGTGTGTGTGTGTGTGTGTGTGTGTGCGTGTGCGTGTGCGTGTGTGTCTGCGTGTGCGACTCACGGTCCCTGTGTGTTCCAGGAAGAAGACTCTCAACATGGCAGCCCTCGACCCTGAAGAGTCGATGGATACAGTGGGTTTGAATCTGATCCATTCAAGTGTTTATTCTCTCATTTGATCTGTTCTTATATCCTGTCTTCCCTCTCATTTGGTTCAGGATGAAGTAGACGGGGGCTTTGTGAAACTTTCTACACCTGCTGATGTGGTGGGTGTCAGACTGTGTGTGTGTGTATGTGTGTGTGTGTGTGTGCTTAGGTGTGTTCGATTTTTAAAGTCATAACAAAGAACCAAACAGGGTGGATAGAGAATCCAGGTGGCGCTGCAGCAGGCCTGTGTGTGTGTGGAGTTGAAAGTGAAAGCATGACAGTTTGTAGGATAGATTATCACCACTACTCCCAACAGAACTACAGCCTGTCGCTTCATGCCGTGTGAAAACGTCTATTTTTCAGAATTAATGTAGAAAATATGTGCATTTGAGTTGAAATGTAAAAAGCATGTTGATTTTCTTACCTCAAGTTTTATATATTTGGCTGTATTTGTGGTTTTTCTATATTTTTTATAATGAAGTTTATAGAGAAACTGTAAAATGTAAGACTCTTCTTCGTCATAATAAATTGATGATGACTTATTTGGAGCCATCACCAAATTTTGTATTCTCTAACGTCGGTATCGACCTCCAAAAATATGTCCAAATATGCCATTTTCAAATTCTTATGATAAACAAATGTAATTGAAGCTTGATGTTTTACAGTTGATCATAAACTTTATTATAAATAACCATTAAAAAACCCAAATACAACCAAATGTATAGAAGTTGAATTAAGAAAATTAACATGCTTGTTTTTTCTATGAAATTAAGGTTTTCATACAGGCAAACATAAATACAGGCTCAGATATATCTGTCAAAGGCTTGATTTTATCTCTCAGTTTTGATATTTGTTCAGGCTCTTATACAAACGGATGAGTTTTTTCTAATGTGAAACTGCACATGGTGTTCATTTTGGTTATAGTATTGTCTTAATATGTATATAAAATATTTAAATATTCTAAATGTTTTCTAAAATGTTGTAAAAAAGTTATTTTTCAAACTTTTCTGAGCTGAAAGATGAGGAGGATTCTTCTTGACGCAACGATGACAGTAATGATATCATGTCTTTAGGTGATGATGACTGAATCACAGAGCAAAGATGAAGAAGTTCAAGTCGTTCTCTCCATCAAGTGGGAGGAAGATTTCGCACCAGGACAATATAAATTGGAACTGACCAAAGTTTTTCAGACTTGGGTCCACAATAACAAGATTGACGTGGTAATCGAGGTTGAAGAAGCCTCTGACTCTGAAGCTACGATAAAGATAAATCCTGCTACAGGTGCAGTATGACTGAGTTTCTAAGATCAAATTAGCTCTCACAACCTAACATATTATATTAACTCCAATATCATACACTTCAAGCAGACTGGGTTAATATTGTATTTTTTCTGATTCAGTTGTTTTCTTTTATTTCATTAGGAGGCAACTCCATTTGCGCCGATCTTCGTTCTTTAGTCCTGAAAAAGCTGCGTGAAGCAAAGGGACAAACGCTGATCAACAAAAACAAGAAAATAGTCACTCTATTGTCAATGTGTCCTCCAGAGACACAAGAACCACAAAATGCTCCAACCCCTCCTTCAGCATTTGTGCCAGACCCACAACATGTATGTATGTGTAGTTAATGAAGTGAAACAATTCTTTTTACCATATTAAACATTGTGTTTTTATCCAGGAGCCAGGGCAACAGCAGGGACAAAGGGAGTTAAGCCGCCCAGTTGCAGATTCTGCAGCTGAAGAGGAGACATACACTTGTAAAATCCCAGTTGCCGCGTACTTCTATATGAACCACATCTACAAGGAGAAAATCGATCGTATAGAGGCAGAGAATGGAGTCAAAATTGCGGCACAAGTGATGGTAAATATTAAACAACACAAGGAAAACGGAGACCCACGCAAAGCTATGTCTGAGATCAGAAACCTCGTCCAGAAATCCATCACTGAATCCGACGGCTTTGGCATCACTCTCGAGTTACTGGCCCGGGAAGTCTTCCAGAAAGACGAGAACAAGGTTGTGCTTACGCTGTCCTCTGAAGAAATGACTGAAAGTGGGCCAGGCCAAAGTCAAGATGCCATCAGCAAGTCTCTCGATATGATACAGAAAACCTCAACTAACACCAAACCTTCTTTTGGAGAGCCTACACAGTCGTCTTCTGAGAAACCACAGACGATTGGCATGAGCATCAACGACCCGCTTGTCTACGCAGGACTAAACATTGAGGAGAGCGTCTGGAGTCTGATGAATACCTCCTACAACGAGCAAGTAGCTAAGCTGAAAGCTAAGTTTAATGTGGGCTTTAAAGAATCAGGCATCGGTCAAGGACAAGTGAACATCAAAGCTCTCTACAGAAGATCTGAACCAAACAAATCAATGGAGAGCCATGCTATCAGGGCTCTCCTTCGTCTGTACCAGAAGATCGGCACATCCCCCGTGGGGTTAACCAAACGCAATGGATTCAACAGCTCTGTCAAGACAAATGACTCTCAGCCAGAGGGGGCGTCCGGTGGAGCTGTATCAAAAGGGCCGCCAGGATACAGCAGGGGCTACACTGAAGAACCCACTGGAGGGACAGTGGCTGTAAGAGAAGAAGACGCAAAATGCCCCATATGCTTTGATGAGTTCACCCATAAGATCCAGCTGAAGTGTACACATCAGTTTTGTAAGGCTTGCCTGGATGAAGCAAAGAAGAATACAGGGCCAATATGTCCTGTGTGTAGAGATGTCTTTGATGTGGTAGAGGGAGACCAACCGCCTGGTACCATGACCTGGAGGATCATGAGGTTCTCCCTCGATGGATTCCCACATCATCACACTATAGTCATCACCTATGATATTCCAAGTGGGAAACAGACGGTAAAAACCTTCAAATAAATGAGTTGATTTTGTATGCATGTGTGTTAATCGAACGATGATGATGTCCATAACGTCTACCTCTTATTGTCCCTCCTTTGCAGGGAAGACATCCCAATCCTGGAAAATATTACTCTTCTATTCAAAGAGACGCATATCTGCCGGACAACGATGAAGGCAGAGAAGTGCTGCAGCTGTTGGATCGAGCATTTAAGCAGAAGCTCATTTTCACTGTTGGGACGTCCAGAACTACTGGGCAGGATAACCAGGTGACCTGGAACGACATTCACCACAAAACCTCCACGTCAGGGGGACCACAGAGGTACAGTAGTCAAATCTCTTCTTTTTTTGTATACTCTCCCAGTGTCCAGTCTTAAGCCAGTTTTCCGACATGAACTCTGCAGAATATCGGTACATGTGTGTGTTTTATTCACGGCACATCAACACCGGTGTCGGAGTTTATCTGGAGGTTATCTGGAGTTCAGTGCATGTCTGAAAGCATCTTAATGAACTACTGTGTTGACCCTTGTACATTCTCTTTCCACAGGTTTGCTTATCCTGATCCTGGTTACCTGAGCAGAGTGAGAGACGAGCTGAAGGCTAAAGGCATCAAGTGAACTCTGTAGTAGACGCAGGTCTTAATTCAACATACAGGAAGTCCTTCAGAAATCAAGATGATTAATTGATTGATTTACGATTATCTAAAAACAATATTTCGGGTGAGGCACATTATTATATTATATGCTGTTTATTGTAGTTTCTCCCAATAATCATACAGGGTTCCTTTTAGATTTAATGGACATTGTTCATTGCTTAAGATTGAATTGTTTAGCAGCCTCATATCTGTACGTTTTAAATATAATTTTCTTTGAAGGAATAAACAGTGTAAGAATGAACCTTGAATGTAATCATTTAATTTGATGTGCACATATAATCTGATTTATTGTTCACCTAAGACTTGATTAAACTACGATTAAAGTATTGCACACTGACTCATCGCTGTATTCTTCTGTTTATCAGCACAGGATGTGAACATGATGCATAATATACACTTGTTTTCTCAAATTTTCCAATTTTTATTTAGTCTGTTAAGTGCACAAATACAGCAGTAAATAATAATCTTTATTAATCATATTAATCTTTGTGAAAATCACTGCCACGATCTTTAGTACGGACAGATTACTGAGCGGGGTGACTTTTATGACTCTCACTTTGTACTATGACATGCAAAGTCCAGTAAATCTGTGCGTGTGTGAACTCTGTGTAGTTAATGTTTAAGCGCGGATTGATTATTCCAAAAGGAGGTCATGTCCGATGTTGTTTTTATGTCCAATGCACTAACCACACCAAGGCAATAAAAAACAAATATGTGCAAGTGTACTTTGCAATTAAAATAATTCTGATTCTGATGTTTTCACCCATGTCCCTTTTTTTGTGGTTTATCAGCAGAAATACACAAAAACAACTGAATAGATTTGTGTGACACTTGGGGGAAGGATGCAGTGTGGGTCAGGGAAGAGCCCAGTCAAACTACTTGCTTTATCCAAGGTTTTTTATCTTCCGTTTTTGGAATATTTTGAGGTTCAAGCGTTTTTATACATTTTCACAGTCAGTCACACCGGAGAATAATTCATGGAACGTGATGGAAATAATCAGAAATGATATCTATTAGTGTTTGACATTGAATTTTAGGAGACTGTCAGGCCTTGGCAGAGGAATGTGTTTTATCAATATTCTATTTCCTTAAAAATTTAATTTGGTATATGTTATCATATTTATATATATATAAAAAAAAAATACACCAGGCTGTGAACAAAACACACTAACTTGTTTTCTGTACAATTTTCAAAATTTTATTTATAACAATCTGTTATTTAGTTTGTAAAGTACTCCAGCAAAAATTAAACATTATTCTCTTTACAGAAGAAAGTCTGAGCCTCCATGCATCGTGTACTATAAAAGCTATGTGTCATTTTTCATTAAAAAAAAAGGACTAAACAAAGGAAAATAATTCTGAAAATGCATGTATGATTTAGCAAAAATTTTCTTTAGGTAAAATGATTGTACTTCTCTCTCAATTAAAGACAAAACATATACAACAGCATAAAATAACACTTGCTGACAGGTAAGCAAAATAAAAAGTTGTTATTGTAGTTACATTAACGATCGGTGTTACTGTTCACATGCATTAAGATATGGCCGACACATTTTCTGACAGAAGCAGCATTTTTGGGGCAGAGGCTGAGTGTAAGGATGTGTCAGAGCAACCAGAATGGTAGCATTAGCAGCAGCAGAGCAGAGCATGAGCGATCAGACAATGCTCATTTCAAAACAGAGATGCTGAGGACCCAATGAACGAATGCAAGTAAGACTAAGTCTTTACAAAACTGTGGTCAAACAGACTTTGATCCTCTAAAGGTAGAAAGATAAATCTACGCACAAAGCCAGACGGACACTATCCGTTTGTTATTTTTACAAAGTAATGGACTGGAGGAGTAGATAAGCAAAATACTGATTCTCAATCAAGGTTTTCCAACAATTTCTACAGAACCTTTTCCTTCTGGAGGGAGACCCTGGAACAAACAGGTTGTAAGTCTCGGCGCTATGGCCTCCCCCGGCTAACTCCACTCCCACGAGGGCATCCATCCTTTTTGTCTCTTTACATCTGTGATCTCCATCCTCCACTTTGCCTGGAATGTTTAACCTGTGACCAACTTCATCATTCTCCATAAATCGCACATCAAAACGCAGCTCCCCCTCTTGTTTCATCAACACGGGAGCTCCAACTGTCGTACAATGTGATTAAAAAACAAACATACCTGCTTTACATCTCACGGTATGAAGCCCACAGTTTACACTTTACTGTAAAACATGATATTCTGTGCAAGGAAGACAACACAATCATTTAATGAGCATTGTTCTCTGAGAAAAAAAAAGAGTGTTGTGGAAATACTGTAGTTGCCATCTGGTACTGACATTTTACATGTGCTATACACAAACGGTGCGATCACAAATCTGTCTCACCACCTCGCAGAGAAAACTCAGCGAGACAAACACATGTACCGATTTAGAAAACTTTGAGTTTTGCCTTTTCCCGCTCAAAGTCGACACAAACAACAAACAGTTGGCACTGGTGAAATGGAACAATGTTTTTTTCTTTTCTATACAATTCATACAAAAATAAAAAGTTAAAATTGCTTCAATGATAGCATCTTTTCTTCAGATTTCCATGTTTCCATTTCATTTTGCACAGAGGTAGTGGCTATTTAGGTAAAGGGAAAGGGACAAAGTGTAAATTAAAAATCTCTCATAGAAAATGTGACTCATTGTTGACCAGAGGAATTTCAAAAGAACAAAATATAATACTGCAATCACATACAAAAGTAGTCCTTCATTTTTGTACATTTTATACAGTGTTCACACGTTTTTATCAATTTTCTCTCTCACTCTTTTTTATCAATTTTTTTGTTTCGTTTTTCTTTAAAAGGCAAGAAGAGGGGTGTGTTTGGAATGGCATGATCCAGGCCGATTGACAGTCTATGACAGCGGGTCCACGAGGGGCTCCTCATCCCCAGGTGAGAGCAACTCCTTCTTCTCGTCTGTGCTGGCCAGAGAGTTGCGGCTGTTGTTGCCCCCCATGTACAGAGTGGCATATACTGGGTTTGTGAAGTTAGTGGGCTGAAAATAATCAGAAATCATCCGTTAGTTCTCGCAAAACTTGCAGGTTATAGTATGTGGGTACACAGTATATACACATATATACAGTGATGGGATTTATTTGGTGCTTTGCTTCTGTTAAATGTTTGAATGTACTTTCTTCCCCACTGTTTATATAAATGTACATGTTTCTCTACCTTGTCCGGGTCCAGCGTGAAGTCTGCGTCTAGCAGCTCCCCGGCGTCATCATCAGGCTCGCCCTCATAGATCTTGTAGGCAGGGTTTCCGATCTCAACATTCATGGCACCGTTGGTCATCCTCTGGTGCTGGAAGCCCTTTGCCCTGCAGGAAATATTAAGGGCACAGTCACACCTTTGTTTCTTATTTAAACGTATAGGAGCCTTAACAGGGCAAGCAGGGACACAGCCACATTACAGAGGGAGGGACGAGGCATTGCATGGCTCTCACCACCACCCAGGCTCAGGGAGCTAAGCAACAGCACAGACACCTACACAAACCCAGCATTCATGTAGCCCAGGACAGACCCAGACCCAGTGAGCCTGGGACTGTTCATAGTTCATCCAATCCTCGACATTATAAACATTTGCATCTACCTCTGAGTAAATGCTGGACATTTCAAACTGCATTTTCCAATCTGAGCTTGGAAGAATGCGGTTGCACTGTCCCACGTCTCAACTCTGAGAGACACTACCACGATACAACCCAACGCACAGTACAGCACAACGTGGCACAAAATGATGGACACCAGTATGAGAGAGATCTGCAGCACAGACAGATCTATTCAATGCGTCTTTTTAATAGATCTGCCCTGGAGCTGCTCAGAGGAGGGCAATTCATATATAAAAAAAAAAAAAAGAAAGAGAAACTGCGGGAGCAGGACGAGCTGCAGCTCCCATGAACATCAGAGAGAATGACGCGACATTCACCACAGGAGCAAACACTGAACAGCAACCAAGACTCATGAGTGAGAGAACGACAGAGAGCATCAGAGAGAGCATCAGAGAGAGAGAGAGAGAGAGAGGGAGAGAGAGAGAGCATCAGAGAGAGAGAGAGAGAGAGAGAGAGAGAGAGAGAGAGAGCGTTAGGGCAGGATGCAAAACTGAAAGTTGGCATGGAGGGAAAAGTGTAACCCTGGCAACCGTTACCGCAAGCGTCTGGAGCCGGTTTTGCCGGGCCGGCTAGACCTGAGGAGCAGAGGAGATGCCATTACAGAGAGGAGAGGAAAGTTGCGGATCGAGGAAAGGAAAGAGGGAAGTAAGAGAGGGAGGGAAAGAGGGGCTGCAAAAAGAAGTCAGCATGGACTCCTTATGTGTGTGTTTGTGTGTTACTCACCCTCTCATCCTCCTCCTGTACCAGAACAATGCTCCTCCAGCCAGCAGCACCAGCAGCAACAGGAGCAGCACAGGGATCACTATGGAGGCTGTGCCTACACACACACACACAAACACACACACAAACACACACACACACACACACACACACACACACACACACACACACACACACACACACACACACACACACACACACAGACACAGACACAGACACAGACACACACACACACACACACACACACACACACACACACACACACACACACTGTTACGGACAGTGTTCTGTATGTCCTGTATGTATACATGTGTTGTGTTCTGTCTTGTGTTGTTGTTTTGTTCCCAAGTCCTTATAGACTGGTGATGCCTCCAGTGACTGGAAGGGGGAGCTCTCGGGCAGGACGTGCCAGTGAAGTGGCCAGAAGAAGTATCATGGCCGCTCATCTCACCTGCATCCAATCTTCCAATCACCCCACCTGTGACAGATCTCTCGTCAACCCTTCCCCTTTAAATAGTCCTGTGTTTGTTTTGTTGGCGAGAGGAGGCTTTTGTGGTGAGCTGTGTCAGAGCGCTGATTGTTTTGTTTGGTCCTGATGTTTGCTGGTGTCTTGAGTGAGTTTTTACCAGTAGTTTAAGTTGTAGCAGCCTACTTTTGTTTTGTCTTTTGTCTTTGTTTACTTTGTTTGTTGTGCGCACAGGGACTACAAGGACAGGTAAGATACTCCGGGGTTTACATATCACACTCACGTAGGTTTACTGTTTGTTAAAACCTCAGGTTAGAGTGAGCACCACCCGCTGTACTTTTGGGTGCTAAGCACCTGTAAAGGGGGGGGGGAATTTCTTTGTGTTCTTTTTCTTTGGTGCCACTGTTAGTCCTTGTTGATCCCTGTGTTGCTTTGTCTAAATAAATACTGTCTTTATCTTATATCTGGTCTTGTGTTTTGTGTGATTGCACCCTCACTTATTCAGACCTGTTGCATTTATGTTATGTCCAGCTACGAGCCACCAGGGGGCGTAGCACACACACGGTGCATGAAGAACTGACTAAGTCATCCTCAATCGTATAAAAACAACCCCAAAAAACAGCAGTGTCGACTTACGTCCGCCCGACCCTGAGCCGGTGTCAGTGTGGGCCACCGCCTCACAGCGATGCCCCCCCCAGCCTGGTGAACATCTACACACACAAGAGAGGAAATAGAGAAGTGTGTGTGAGTGGTTACACTCAACAGTGAAGTGAAACACAGGTGAACACAGTCGGCTCCTGACCTGCACTCCGGGAGGCGAGTGACGGGGTTGATGGAGCACTGGCCGTTCGCACAGTACTCGTTAGTATCACATGTGTAGCAGCTGGGCTGGACTCTGCCGTTCGTGCAGCTATTGGAGATGAAATAATGAATGAAAAGAAATGGGAGCTACGATGAGAAACACGAGGAAACTCTGCATGTGTGCGTCTTATTGTTGGTGTCTGTCCAGTTTTCTTACCGGCAGGCAAACTCCCCTGTGGAAGCAAAGCTGCTGCCGGGGATGCACTCGCCGTCACGACAGTAGTGACACTTGTCGATTTCACACGTGCCGCCGGTGAACTGGGGCAGGCAGCGGCAGTGCTTGGCGCCGTTTTCACTCAGTAGACATGTGCCTTTGTTCAGGCAGTGGCCTTCACAGCTTCCTGTTCACACACAGACACACACATATGAATACAGAGGTGCTTACCAGCCAAAGTGCAATCATTAGGGTTAAGTTTAGTTTGTTGATTTCAGCGTGATCCAAATGTACAGTTTTACAAAAGAAACATCATGCATTCACCTGCAGCTTTCATATAAATAACAACATGGCCTACCCTATCTTTTGACTTGCTTTCTTTTCATAAATCAGTTTTACATAAATCACTAGGCATCATCATATCATTAGCAGTTATTTCGCAATAACTTCATACAGTTTCAGGATTTTTCCTTTCACATTTTCTTTAACTAAATATACAAATATTTATATGTATATATTATTAATCTAGACTTCAACAATTTCAATTCATATACAGAAATACACATCTTCTTCAATGTTGTTTTATGAAATAATACTTCTTTCCATGACCCTTGTTATTTGATATGAAGGTAACCTGTTTTTTCACAGTCATTTCTAACCTGACACATAACCAATAATATTTTGAAGTCAATAAAATCTTTAAGTTGCACCACACGCATATGATTAAGATTAACATTGCAATTACGACTTCAGTGATGTATTGCTTATTGGTCAGAGGAAACATGTGACCATCAGCCTCCTCTACGGTCTGGGAACACTCACTGTACTGGCACTGGTCGCCCAAGAAGTCCTCGGGACACCGGCAGGTCGGCTGGTTTCCGGCACTGACTGTGCAGTTGCCTTCATTCTTACAATAATCCTTACATGTGTGCAGGTTACAGTTTGGCCCTGTGAAGCCTGTCGGGCATCGACAAGTAGGAGAACCTGGGGAAGGACGGAAATAAAGAGGGATGAAGAGAAGGGAAACAGAGAAAGAACAGAAACATTAACATTGCCCACAAAACCATGTTTCAGACACAGACTCACATTGCCTTGTTTAATGACAATGTTCTTGTTTACTGCTCTCGTGGACAAAGCAACAACACAAAATGCTATAACCAGCTTGCAATGTCCAGATCTCACCTGTAGGGGAAGGTGTGCATGTGCCTCCATTCTTGCAGTAGTCTCTACACTGGTCGATCTCACAGCGATCGCCTCCATAGTTCGGCTGACAGCGACACTTTGCTTGCTTGTGGGCGTTCAGGAAACAGCTGCCACCGTTCATACACTGGACCAGGCAGGGACCACTAGGAGGAGCTGTAGAGTATGAGGAGAGTTTTTCAGTAACGATTTAAATCTCAGTGTCTGTGTTTGTGTTGTTGTAGGTGTGAATGTGTTCCCTCACAGATAGGAGACAGGGTGGGAGTGGGCAGCTCCACACATGTGCCGTTGTCCAGGGTGCGTCCGTTGGGACACGTGCAGACGGGACCACTGGGGTTCAGCAGACACAGCCACTCACATTTCTTCCTGTCGCACGGGTTTGCAACTGACACACAGATAATCAGAATTAGAAATCAGGATAATTAACCGTGTTTGCTTTAGCGTTGATGTTCAGGGTTTTGTGTTTTTTGCTTTTAACTCACTCTCAGGTTGTTTGTAGCTGTGGTACAAAACTATATCTGTGGCATGATTCATCCCAGTTGTCAGGTTCTCGATGGGACCTTTGCCGAATTTATTCACTCGGAAGACGTAGTTGTTTATGTACGTGACGCCGTAGACGTAGTCTTCAAACACGTCGATGCTAAAGGGATGACGGACGTCTGTGTAGGAGACACATGACATTTCGTCAGAGACCTGACTGATAAAGACTGATCATTATTATGGATTAAAGCTCAAGCTGTGCCGCTGTGAGCAGGTGCCACTCAACTGTTCTTGATGCTGTTTGCTGCCACAACTGCGTCGCTGCCGTTCAACCTCACGCTGCAGATCTGGGAGAGTTTGGCATCGGCCCAGTACAGACGCTCGTTGAAGTAGTCCACCGCCAGACCTGTACAAACAGTAGAATGTTTGAGTATGGATTAAAACAAAGAAAATCACACTTCCTACTTCAGCAAGTTACACATGATAAAGGGTTAAGAGATATCCTATACAACTTTTCCCACAGAACTCATTCAATCTATGTTGGAAGTCGGGCACACGAACTTCGCTCTCACGCACAACAGATTCCGAGGTACAGAGATTAAGGAAAAATTCAAGTTCGCGTGAGAGAGAGAGAGAGAGAGAGAACTGAATGGCATGGCATGTGCACTGAAACCATGAGGTCCGAATGTCTGCGTGGACGGAAACAAATTTATGTACAATGCAGCAATGGAGCATAACGCCAATCTCTTATGTTATCATGAGGAGGTTAAAACAATGTTTGTTCATTATGAAACTGAGAAGGGACAGATTCCAATAAATATATAATGAATATACGCCACAGTCTAGATAATTAATAAGAAGAAGCACTGATGTATGAGTGTGGGTTTTACCCGTCGGCCACTGGATGTTTTCCTCCACCAGCGTCTCTCTCATGGTTCCGTCCATAGCAGCTGTTTCAATCTTGGGGTGGTTCCCCCAGTCTGCCCAGTACATTTTCCTAATGGACAAAATGTAAGTGCTCCATTCATCACTGCTGCCATCACAATCAAATCTCTGCATTTGCATTCTTGTGGATCATTTTTCATCTCATTTAACTGCAGCCCATCTCACCCTCTCTGGGGGTCGACCACAATGGCATAGGGCTCATCGATCATCCCAGAGATGAGGGTTTTGCGGTGGTGCGCCCCACTTATCTGGGCCACTTCGATTACATCTCTGCCAGAGTCAGTCCAGTACAAGTTCCCTGCCACCCAGTCCACAGCGATGCCACGTGGCATCTTCAGATCAGGGATCTACACACAGAGACGTAGAGGCTGATGTGAGAATCCAGAATATTGGTCTCACTTTTGCCAAATTGTTTATATATTTGAAATTATATGCATACAACAGCACACACACTGTATGCACTTACCTCCAGGTGGGTGATACTGGAGTCAGTTTGCCGTCGGTTACGGTTGTTATTAAGGGAGGAGGAGGTAGAAGGCAAATCATAAGAAGAAATACGCCCTGTGTGCCAGTTGGTCCAGTAAATGCGGTTGGTCTTGACGTGCAGGTCCATGGCATCAATGCGCACATTGGCGTCGCCCTGGAAGATCTGCTCGTAGCGCCAGTTTGGCATCGAAGGGTCCAGGCTGCGGATCTCATTGTCATCAGCGATGTAGAGCACTTGTCTTGGAACTGGGGAAGCACAGGAGTTCAAGTCAGGCAAACAGATCGTTGCGGTAGAGCACAGGTGTGACAAATAAAGGCGGGAAAACAACATTCAGTGCACCCAGTGTTCTCAAATGAACTTGGAGAGCTCACAAATGTAATGTAGAAATACTCACTGTCGGCCTTGCAGGTGTCATTGATTCTGGTGAAGTACTTGTGGCAGCTGCACTTGTACGAACCCTTGGTGTTGTTGCACATGTGGGAACACACTCCGAACTGCTTGCACTCGTTGTTATCTGCGCAACAACCCCAAGGCCACACGACACACACATTACACTAAACTGTAGCCGCAACACAACGGTTTTAAAGAATGAAGCTGTAGCAGAGAGAAAACTTTACCTTCACATCTGTTCCTTCCCTTGGGCAGGAAGCCAGGTTTGCAGGAGCAGAACGAGTCGCTGCCGTTCACCACACAGTGAGCTTCATCTCCGTCTCCGCACACTGTTCTGTTACTGCTACAGTCATTCAGCACCGTGCCTGGAGGTGTGGGGGGGGGGGGGGGGGGGCACCAGGGAACTGATTATCACGCACACTGAACACTCTCATTAGGACAAATATGACATGACACACACAGTAGTGGTGGGAATTGGCAAAAATGTGACGATTCAATAGTATTTCGATATTTGGGCCACGATTCAATAGTATTGCGATTCTTAACATATTGCGATACAGCAAGTATAGCGATTCGATTCTGCGATATATTGTGATTCATGTCCCCGATATTATTCAAAGGCATTACAAAAAATGAGGAAAATAAGACTGCTCAACTCACTTGTCAGAATTAATTCTGTGAACAACATTGTCTTCTACACATTAACTGAAGTGCAAAAACTTTGTCCTTGAACATTCAGGACACAGGACCTTTGTAATCATTTTCTGAATCGGAGACCTCTCACATGAACACTGAGCTCCCAGCACATAACTTAAAATTATTTAAATACAATACAGTAACATAAAGCAGACATAATAGAGTAACATAAACCTGAGAATAATCATATAAATAAGAGTAACTTAGAGCTTCAATCTAATTGAGAAAAATAGACAAAAATGTGTACTGCTAGAGTCCAGTCGGCTGCAAGGTCATGACCCAAAATGTTAAATTCATTTGGGAATATTGGCTTTTTTGTTCAGAAAAAAATATAAGTTGGTCAACATGCTCAGATGTTAAAGTGCTCCTCTCGGCCGTTACTATATCTCCTGCAGTGGAGAAAACCCTTTCAGCAGACACACAATGCTCAGGTATCTTTTAAACTCTGAAACTCTCCTCGTCATGGTTTGCCAGCCAGGGGCTGTTACATATATAATTAAATATTGCAAAAATTGGAAATAAGGTATTAAATAAATAAAAAAAAAAATTGCAATACTTTGTGCTACTGTATCGATATAAATCGTGTGCGCAAAATATCGCGATACTGAACAGAATCGATTTTTTCCCCCACCACTAACACACAGGGCACCTTTCTTGTTGCAGTTGACTTCATCGGAGCCGTAGTCCTCGCAGTCGTTGAAGTAGTTGCAGCGCAGGACGGAGCTGATGCAGCGTCCAGTGGAGCACTGGAACTCGTCCTTCTGACACACTGGTGTGGACGGCAGCACTGGAGGAGTCACAGGATTGGTTATCACCCTGGTTTGGTGCAATGTGCAAAAATCCTCCCAAATGCTTAGAACTTGAAACAAGATGAACAAAACTCACAGCAGTTAAGTTCATCACTGTCGTCCCCACAGTTGTTGACTCCATCACAGCGTTTGGATATCGGCAGACACACCCGGTCGTTGTGGCAGCGAAACTGCCTCGTGGGCGGACACTGGAATTTAACTAAAGAGAGAAATATGACACAAGTGAAGAGAAGAGTCTAAACTACCAGAGTATGAAATGGTGGATGTGAAATCCCAGTGATTCTCACCACACTCCTCTGGCTTCTCATCAGAGTTGTCTCCGCAGTCATCCTCTCCGTCGCACTTCCAGCCCAGAGGCTTACACAGGGTGTTGTTGCACTGGAACTCATCCTGGGGGCAGTATCTACCCACTAAATAACGAAGGTAAAAAAGATGAGGAGAGGGAAATGACCTATACATCATATCAGCATCCACATTTTCTGCATTATGTTCCACTAAACACCCAGGAGAAAAATAAGTGTGTGTTTATTACCGCCACTGTCACACTTCTCCTCGTCACTGCGGTCCAAGCAGTCAGGATCCGCGTCACAGCGCCAGCGGATGGGGATGCAATGGCCGTTTTTGCACTGGAACTGATCACTGTCACACTTCACATCACAGCCGTTCTGAAAAGAGAGAATCACAGTATTTTCATTCTCATTTTCACGAGTAGCGGATCTCTGATGTTGAAGTTGAAAGCAGAAACGCAATCAGGAAGAAAACTGTTGTGTGATACCTCGTCCGAGCCATCAGCACAATCGTGGTCCCCGTCGCACTTCCAGCGCCCGGCAATGCAGCGGCCATTCGTGCAGGAAAACTCGCTCTCCGAACATTTGCGAGGCACTGAGGACAGAGAGGAGGAAGCTCAGAAGGGTGAGAGGAGATCACTCAGGAAGGGAGTAAGGGGCAAGGAGCAAGGAGAGGAAAAGAGAAGAGAAAAAGTGGGAATAGAGCTGACTGCTAAAAAACTGCTAAAAAAACAGGGTGGTTTTTGCACAGGACGTACATGAATAAAATAAATCAGGTTATTCAAATCACAAGGTTGACTCATGGGGAACAGAGGTGGGGATGGTACAACGTCGGTGGCAGCGGTGGGAAGAGAGAAGAAAAGACAAGCCGGGGGGGCACACAGAGGACGGGGGTGAAACCGTGAAAACACCTACCTCTGGCTCACAGCAACGGGCCAGTGTGAAATGCAAAATAGACATGACATGATGTGAGATGTGCAATGGTCACAGCACTAATCAAGTGAAACGAAAAGAAAGTCTCCACCATGCCTGCAGCTGAGTCACAGACACACACACAGTCACAGGTGATGTTTACCATCTGAAGTCTGCTTTACAGAAGAGCTCATCATAATAGTTGCTTTTCATACAGACAGTGAGTTGATGTCGTGACACGTGTGAGTGAGCAGTCCCTCTGCAACAATAAGGAACATTTAAAAAAGAACGTACCACACTTGTCTTCATCCGAGTTGTCACCACAGTCGTTGTCGTAGTCACACTGCCAGCGGCCCGGCACGCAGCGGTTGTTCTTGCAGCGGAACTGGTACGGCTCGCACGTCCGCTCATCTGTGCACCACACAGACGGAAACTAGAGTTATCGCCTTGTGGTTGTATGCCTCAGTCAACCACTGCAGTTTCAGTCTATACATCATTTTCTATCGATAACTCATGACCCTTGAAAACTAAAATCGAATCAGTGCATCTATGAGTCCAAGTGTTGCAGGTTTGGCCTGCCCCTTTAAGAAATGTTGTTGTTGTGTGTGACGTAGTGCCCCTAGGGATTGTGGGTAGGGCGCTCAAGTTGTGGGATTACGAGAAGTAGCAGAGCACCTAGCTTGATGAAAGTGTGACTCGTGTACGAAGAGCAAATTAAAGAGAGCGGCGGTGTTGAAAGCTACGAAAACGTCTCCTCCTCCTTAACAAACTGGTCCGGACGGCTGGTTACCGGCCAGACAACGAGCCTAGAGGAACAGTGAGCTCCCAACCACGGTTGTGGAGCCGAGATACTGAGCCAGGAAAGGTAACACAAGTGACAACTGTCACTTTGACCTTACAACACCCAAATTCAATCAGTAAATCCCAGAGTCTAAATGAACAAATTTGAAACGATTCTCTTGAAGTTTTACGAAAAAGCCTTCACAAAGCAAAAAAAGGGATTTGTGAGGTCAACTCGACATTGCCCTTTTATCACCGAAATCTAATCAGGTCATCTTGGAGTCCAAGAGAACTTTTGTACCAAATTTAGAGAAATTCTCTCAAGGCTCTCCTGAGTTTTTACATTCACAAGATAAAAAACTTGTTTTGTACGGTCGCAGTGACCTTG
This sequence comes from Limanda limanda, assembly GCF_963576545.1. Taxonomy (NCBI): domain Eukaryota; kingdom Metazoa; phylum Chordata; class Actinopteri; order Pleuronectiformes; family Pleuronectidae; genus Limanda; species Limanda limanda. The sequence goes on from NC_083639.1 coordinate 11,016,404, forward strand.
ATGTTTGATCAACAAATTCTTATCAGCTAATCCGTGAGTCCGAGTAAATATTTGTACCAAATGAAGGCATTTTTCGAGATATCGTCTTTACAAGAACGGGACAGAAGGACGACCTGAGAACACAATGCCTCCGGCCACTGGCTGTCGACGGCATAGAAGCATAAAATTAGAACCGGGCTGTATTTCTTTATTAAACTCGATATCTTCTCCATGACAGCCTTTATCTCCTTTTCCGTCTAACTCTCTCCTTACCACACTCTTCCTTGGGTTCATCGGAAGCGTCTCCGCAGTCGTCCTCTCCGTCACACTTCCAGCGAGCCGGGATGCAGCGTCCCGAGTCCTTACAGCGGAACTCATCCACGCCACACGTCATTTGGGCTGCGGCAGAGAGGAGTTAATTGATTAGACCTGTTAAAAGTAGATTAGACTAGACTTCGGGGGCTGCGGCTGCGGCTCAGGAGATAAGGTGGGCTGTCCATGAAGCAGAAGGTCGGCTCGATCCCCGGCTCCTCCAGTCTGCAGAATTGTCCTCGGGCTAAACATTGAGCCCTATATTGCCCCTGACGGCAAAGTGAGAATGAGAGAAAAAGCCTGTGTATAGAAGCTCTTATATAGTGACTATAGGTAATAAAGTGCTATGTTTTGGGACATAGGACAAGATGGAGAAAAGAAGATCGAATTCACCTTCCATTTACACAGGGATACAAGATTATAATGTTAGATAACAAATAGATAAACGTGGTATGAAGAATGTTGGTCAGCTCAGCCAAATAATAATGATGATAAAGTGGATGTTGATGCTGTTTTCCTATTAAATTACAAACCCCAGTGCAACATTTTCAACATTAAGATTTTATCTGACGTTCACTGGCTCCCATCCATATAATTCATCAGCTTCCATTAGGAGACAGTGATGCTCTGCACTGCCGAGCTATTTGTTAAGCAGAGGTGTTGTTTGGTTAAGTTGTATCAAATTGTGTCTTACTGCAGTTGGCCGGCTCATCAGATCCGTCCACACAGTCGTTGTCCCTGTCACACACCCACACCCGTGGGATGCAGCGCTTGGTGATGGCGCACTGGAACTGGTTGGGAGCGCACGTCACTTCAGCTGCACAAGAGACAGACAGATTAGGTCCCTTACTCCAGAACACTAAATGAAATTTAATACTTTTCACAAATCAAAAAGACCTCAACAGTAAAGTCCTGTAGAGTCAAAATTATCACATCACATGGTTTCCTACAGCTTTCCAATGAAAAGGTGCTCCGAGGTTAATTGTGACCTCAGAGTAGCACAAAGGTTCAGGTCATGTAATCTCCCTCTGTGGAGGATGGATGTGTTCAGTGAAGGGCCGAGGGGTGTTGCTGAAGGAAAAGTCAAAATGAAGAGAGATCCTTCGGGGAGCTTGAAAATCTTCAGCAATTTCCTACCTGTGCATTCGATTTTTTAATACACTGTAAAATAATTGGAAAAAAGGGGTTTAGAAATGAGAGGGGAAAGGTCTTGGCCGAAAATACGGCGGTGGTACCAGACCCAGGGTAGACACCCATGGAGTCAGGCACAGCTCAACTTACAGTGATCATTTTGGGTCTTTTCATAATTGTTTGGATCAAAGGTTTCTCCTCTCTGTGTCTCTATCATTTGCAGGAAAAGCTCCTGGTCATTACTGTCATTATTATTTCAGTGCTATGGTCAGCAAAACTGTGTCTGGTGGTTTCCTACAGCTTGTTTCAATAGTTAAGTTTATATTTATTTTCCGTGGCCCATTACAGGCTGTGAGCTGGGTTGTTCATCCTTAGACTCAACCAGGGCGACATGAGAGGAAGACTTACGACAGTCTTTCTCATCCTCTCCCTCTCCACAGTTGTCCTGTCCATTGCAGCGGAAGATGCCCGGGATGCAGCGACTGGGGTGGGAGCATTTAAACTGGCTGGGCAGGCACACATGGATATCTAGAAACACAAGAACAAAGAATATAGGTTATCACGGGAACACCGAAGAAAAATACTTCAAATCTGTTGGTGCATGTAGAAATTGTGTACCGCAGTTGGCCTCATCCGAGTTGTCTTGGCAGTCGTTGTCTCCATCACAGATATAAGCTGGGTTGGTGCAGATGCCGGTGCCACATTGGAACTGGCCTGGTCTGCATTTAAACTCAGCTGCAGTATGGGGGGGGGGAAAGCTGCACATTATTCATCAGAACAAACAAAACATTGTACCCTGACTAGGGTTGCAAAGGGGCGGAAAGTTTCCGGTAAAGTTAAGCTCGGGAATTTTGAAAAAAAAAGAAAAAAGAAGCAAATTAAACGCTGAGCATTCAAAACATCATTCAAAACTCTATTTTAAAGATGTATGGAATGAAGCACACGCTGCACATTGAATTTCAACCCTCCGATGTGCATTCTTCCATCACATGCACAGATAACTCCCAGCATCCTTCACTCTACAGCAGGGCTATTGAGGCCTGCTGTAGTGTGCAGGACTATTCAGGTAAGTTTCGATGATATTACTGGGGAAAACATATTAGCATGCTGATTGAGGATTGTTCATCTGTTCATCTAGCCTATTTCCATTCATTTATCCATCAATTGTAAAATATGAGTACAGATGATTCCAATTGTTTAGCTAAATATTTATATCTCTGGCATTGCATTAGTGTTTTTTTACAAACTTTTTTCTCATCTTATTCTACAGAACAATGCCACGTGCACTATCTCATGTGTGGAGACATTTCACCCCAAACAATGTAGAAGGAAAGGCTGTGAACATTTGCAAATACTGTGCAAAGACCTATGTTAAGAATGACACAAAGATGCAGAAGCATATAGTCAAGTGCCCAAAGTTTCCTCATGGCTCAAATCAGCCTATGACAAAACAAAATGTTTATATTTATGTCTGTATATGACAAGGTAAATACAGTTAGTATAAATTACCCACAACATTTCCAGTTTATTCCCGTTAATTCCCATGGAAAGTTTCCAAGTTTGAATATTCCCGAAATTTTGCAACCCTAACCCTGACACTGAATCCACAGGAAATTGCCCATCACTCACGGCATTCTGCAGGCTCGTCTGAGCGGTCGCCACAGTCGTCTTCAGTGTCGCACTTCCACCAAAACGGAATGCATTTGTCATTTTTGCAAACAAACTGAGGGGCACAGAGGAGAGGAGTGATTTGCGTTTTTCAGATTATCAACAGGTTGAATGTGAAAGCCGATAACCTCCAGGCAGCTCACCTGACTTGCAGTGCAGTTGGACAAGCACTGTTTGCCGTCGGCTGCCAGGTAGAAGTTAGTGGGGCAGGCGCACTTGAAGCCCCCCCCAGGTGAGAGCAAACACAGGTTGCTGCAGCCTCCGTTGTCCGATTGGCACGGGTGGCCGGCCACTGGAGAGCAGAGCACGTGCACACGAGTGGAGTTAAGAGCGGATCACATGACAAGGGGTAAAGATTTCACTCGTTGTTATGAAATGGTTTTACCTTCAGGCTGGCGGTATGGGTGGAAAATGTGAACGTCCATAGGCCTGTGTAAGGTGCTGATCAGCATAGTCTTGTTGATTCCCAGCGTCTTATGAGCTCTGTTGATGGACTTGGTCTCCCAGTCCGTCCAGTAGATGTACTCCTCAAACAGGGTCATGGCAAAGATGTGGGGAATATCCTGAGTCAAAACTGCAGAGGCACAAAGACAAATGAGCTGCTGGTAATGACTGGAAAGAGACCAAACCAAACACTCTCCTCTGTGTGTGTGTGTGTTTGTGTGTGTGTGTTACCTATGTGTCTGTTGGTTCCATCCAGGCTGGCAAATGCAATGTAGTCCTCCCGAGCATCAGCCCAGTAGATGCGGTCGTTGATGAAGTCCAGCGTGAGGCCGTTGGGCCATGTGATCTTATCCTCCACGATCACAGACCTGTTGGTGCCGTCCATCCCGATCCTCCCGATGTGAGGGCTGTCCCCCCAGTCCGACCAGTACAAATACCTGTCAGGGACGTGAGGTGTTATTTAGATTTACTGGCAAAACAAAAATTGAACGGAGGATTATGATGCTTGTTCAGTTTTTTCTCTATCCTCTAGTTTGTTACATATATTTTTTTGTATGTAAAACAATGCAAAGCCAAAAAAAACCTTAAATCAGGGTTTTACTTTTTAACTATTTTATCAGGAAATTATGGAAGCGTATTGCAATCACTTAAAAAAAAAAAAAAGCCTTGGGTAAAAAAAAAAAAATTCGAAAAACAGGATTATTCCTGACATCACACTCGTTTATTTTCCTTCACACTTTTCTCTATCGATAGAACCCCTTTCCGTTAGAACCCCTTTCAAAACAAGAGTCCTAACCACCCATATGAGCTTATAACAGGAACTACACATCAATCTTCTATAATAAAGCCACTAACGGGACAAAAATAAAAACTATCCTCTACCTATCTGTAGCATATCCCCCGAAAGATGGTCGAGACTTTCAACTGATGTTTTCAGGTTTATTTGACGCTACGTCTATGGACACTATACGTCACTTTCAAAATAAAAGCATGGAAAAAAATTTGAGCGAAAAACTGGATTTTTATCCTGGAAAAACAGGAAAAAAAAAAGTTCGAAAAACAGGATTTTTATCTCGGAACTTTTTTTTTTTTACCCACAGCTTTTTTTATTTTTTCAAGTGAATGCAATACGCTTCCGTAGGAAATACAGCATTTTAAGGTCAATCGAATACACTACATGGAATTGACAATGAAATAGGCAGTTCAACTTTCTAACTTTCAGCTGACCAACATCTTCAAAAGCCACATCACTCTCACCCATAGCGTACGTCCACTGCCACCGCACGTGGCTCCCTCAGGCCGCTGTTGACCAGGACTGTCCGGTACGCTCCATTCAGCTTGGACACCTCGATCGTGTCCCGTCCCTTATCGCACCAGTACAGGTTTCCTCCCACCCAGTCCACAGCCAGACCGTCTGGGTTGCTGAGCGACGTGCGATGAAGGACCTAACAAATGAGCAAGCAGTATTCCTGAATCTGAGCCTGAACAATGAAGAATTGAATCATTTTTCCCAGGGTTTTTTCTGACAACTAATTAATCTCTTTGAATGTTGGTTTTATAATCAGACGAGAAAGACACTGCTCCCTTATCTTCCAAAGACAAGACGCTGCTACACCGACCTGCACGTCGCTGCCGTTGATGTGCATGCGCCGGATCATGCTGCCCTGCGTGGTCACGTCCGTCCAATAAACCATCTGCTGCCGGTAGTCGAAGTCCAGAGCCACAGCATTGTTCAAGCCCTGTCAAAGCACAGGAGCTCCATTAGCCCGGGCCAGCTATAAACCCCTGCAGGAGGGTGTGCGAGATTATCCAGGTACTTTACTGTATCTGCGTGTCTCACCTGTTTGATCAGTGTGTAGTTGGATCCGTTCAAGTTGAGCTTCCTCAGGTAATAGCGGTTGGCAAAGATCAGGAATGGCTCCTCATCTGCAGGGAGGCAGACATCACGCGTGAGTGGATTTGGCTTAAACACTCGAGTGTTATTAATCTGTCATGTTTCCTACCTGAGGTGGATTTGCATATGGTGGGGTTTACGGGACTAAGCTGGAAACCCTCCACACACAGACAGTGGAAGCTGCCGTGTGTGTTGATGCAGCGCTGCGTGCAGGGATAGGTGGTCGTGCACTCGTCGATGTCCACACACGTCTTCCCGTCATCTTTTAGACGGAAGCCTGGGTGGCATCGACACTGTGAGGAGGCCGAGCACAGAGCAGGTAAAGCAACAATACGCAGGGCTTATTTTCCACGTTCGTGACAGGGGAACTCAACTCAGAGTTTCACAGCGTTCACTTACCTTGAAGCCGATTTTCAGGTCCTCACAGAGCTGAGAGCAGCCGCTCAGTTTGCTGTTCAGGCACTCGTTAATGAAGCAGTTCAGCTCATCCGAGCCGTCGCCACAGTCGTCCTTATGGTCACAGAGCAGCGTCTCGTTCACACAGTTTCCATTGTTGCAGGCGTAAGCAGTGTCGTTGCATTTCTTCTCTGTTCAATTAAAAGAGGGAAACAAACGGAGAGAGACAGTGAACCGGTGCAGTCTCTCAGCCTTGTTCAGAGTGCCAGCCCAAATCTGCTTTTCACCATATTCAGATTGTATCGAGACTGATCTTTAGAAAGTTTGGACAAAAGAAACAACACATGACATGGGATTTTTCACGAATTGGAACCGAACCACATATAAAGGGCGTTTGAAATGTAATAACAATCCCAGCTGTGTCAGTCCGGCCTCTCTTGCTGCTCAAACCAGATTTCAAAGTGACTTTTTGAGTTTCTCACAATGTGACACAAATGAAATGCAGAGTGACAATAGTTACACACTTCCTGACGCCTACATCAATAACACAGCACTGCATGCAGTGGCGGTGTGGCCTAGGGGGTAGAGTGGTCCTTGTCCAACAAGAAGGTTGCTGGTTCAATCCCCACTCTTCCCATCTGCATGCCGAGGTGTCCTTGGCAAGATACTGAATCCCTAAAATGGCCCCTCATAAATGTTGAGTGTAGCAATTGTAAGTCGATTTGGACAAAAGCGTCTGCCAAATGACATGTAATGTAATGTAATAATGCAGATAGAAAGGTGGTTTCTCAATTATGGAGCAAATGGGTGAGATATGTAAAACCACCAAAGGCCAGACTTTGTGGAAGTATTGAATGAATGGCCCTGTAATGTTGCCTTGATTTAGCGAGCCTCACGGACCTCTATCCCATTCTCTCTCAAGTCACCCTCTAACATGTTGTTGTTTTTTATTCGGCTGTTTTTATTCTTTTATTAATTTTTTTTCTCTACTGATCTGTGATTATTGTCTACATGTACGCACTGTAACTCTCCCAAAATGTACAAAGTTTCCCAATTTTTAAAAAGGTTGACAGCAGAAGAAAGAAAATTGATGTAAGTTTTGTAAACAACTGTCAAAAAAATAAAGAATATAAAAAAAAAAAAAGGTGGTTTCTGCATTCACAGATCTGAACAGTGCAGACACTCTATAATATAATATAATAGCTATCTATTGTGCTCTCCAGTTGACAAAAAGATAATAACAAATGTAATATTCTCTTTAAAGTGCATTAACACATACAGGATTCTTCCCCGTGTTGGCTCTCTGTACGGTTGATCTGCTGTTGTGGTATAATCACGTCTTTCTTATTGTCTCCATCTTTATTTAAACATTATCACGCTCAAAGGCTGCAGATGAAAACGGGACATCTGGCTGCATCTGTCGCTGTCAATTTATCTACTGATGTAACTAGGTATTTTCCTTTTTAAATAAAAATGTAAAATGGCTTCCAGAGCAGCGATGTGACTTTTACCCGGGCCGGTGCAGTGTGGGTTCTTGGGCGCCTCGTCCGACTGGTCGTGGCAGTCGAAGTCTCCGTCGCACTCCCATGAGCTCTGGATGAGGCAGCGTCCGTTGGCGCAGCGGAACTCGTTGGGTCCACATGTCGGATACTCTGCAGGGACAGACAGCAGCAGCAGGGTGAAGGACAGCACAGCTCGCCGTTAAAAGCAACAGTGAGGAGGAGAGAGCTCTTTGAAAACCCCCCCCCATCAGGAGGAAGAGGTCAGGCGTCCACTCACCACATTCCTGGGACTCATCCGAGCCATCACTGCAGTCGTTGTCATGGTCACACACAAAGTGCTTCGGTATACACTGTCGGTTCTGGCACATGAACTCGTTGCTGCTGCATGTGTTGTTGAACACTGAGACATAAATGAGCAAGTAGGTGTTACGCTCCAACAGGTGCAGAATGGATTCATATGCATTTGTGTTTGTTTTGACCCGATTCGTCCCCCCCCCCCGTCTTCACTCACCACAGCCAGCCTTGACGCTCTCATCAGCTCCATCGGGACAGTCTTTGTCTCCGTCACACTTCCAACGCTGAGGGATGCACATGTGGGACCCGGGACACTGGAACGCCTCGGGACTGCAGGTTTTGGTCTCTGTGAAAAAAAAAAGGGAAGATTGACGTTTATCTTTATTGCTTTAATTTAATAAAAATGAATTCCCTGTTTTTTGTCCAATCAATTCTGTCACCATCTCTCTGCCATGCCTCTCCCCATGCATGCAGGGTAATGACGCACAGATGAGAACCATTTAAAATCAACAAACAATTCCCCCAGTTTATCTATACGCAGCAGTAATCTATAGCATAGACAAATCAGTACAGCAGCAAACTTATAATATGACAACGAATTCAAACAGACTATATTCTTTTTCTATTTTGCCAAATGTTGATTGTTTCCATTTCCATTGTATTAAAGTAAATAAACACAGAGTACATGAAATGTCCATCCCCCATTGAATAAACAAATCGCCCACTGGACATAATCACTGTGGTTTAAAGTCCTTTTTTAAATGTAAAATCGAAATTCCTAGCTTACCCTCCAATGCTTTAGTCCATATCACAACAGAGAAATGTGAAGTAAGCGCCATTATAGTTATCGTGAGAAAATGTATTCAATGCAAACAGACTGATGCACTAGCAAAAAGAGCATTATAATATCCTTGAATGTGATTTGAGAATTCGATGCACGCTCACATTTTCCCACAGAATCTACAGCTGTTACAATACTTTTACTCCTACAGGTTTAACTACTGCTTTTGGTTGTTGTATATTTGTATTGGCTGAGGTTTCCTGTCAAACACTCACTGCACTTGCTGTCCTCGTCACTGCTGTCACCACAGTCATCGGCTCCGTCACACACCCAGCGTCTGGGAATGCAGCGGTGGTTCCCGCACTCAAACTGGGAGGCCGAGCAAAACTTATCTGGACGGACGGAAAGAATTTGTGAAGTGCAAAAAATACAAATGGAACAACAAAAACAGTTGTCAGGTACACTTCACTTTGTTTAGGTTGGAGTAAGGTATCCAAACATACCACAGTGAGCCTCGTCTGCACCGTTCTCACAGTCGTTCTCCTTATCACAAGTCCAGCTCATGGGGATGCAGCGGCCGCTGGGACAGGCGAAGTAGGGCGTCGGACAGTTGGTTTTCCCGCTCCCTGGCACAGAGACAGACAAGTGGTAAGATCAGTGAGAAAACGTACAGTGAATAAGCCAGAATGAAGACTTTTGTCCCATTCCTCAATTTAATGGATGAAACTATATTACATTACACTACATTTCATTTAACTGACGTTTTTATCCAAAGCGACTTACAATAAGTGCATTCAACCACGAGGGTACAAACCCAGAACAACAAGAATCAAGAAAGTACATTTTCTTTAAAAAAAAAAGCAAAACTACAAAGTGCTATGAGTAAGTGCTATCTAAGTGCTACTAAATTGTTAGTTTTCAAATTTTATTCAAACTGTTTTTGTTTCTTGTATATTACATGTTCCTGCTCTTACCCATCTGTTAGATCAGGGGTTTTCAACTGGTTTTGTCCCAGGGACCACCATTCTGACTAGAAAGTAATCCGCGGCCCACTGATGTGCCTACGCACGCGTGCCTACATGTGTGTGTGCGTGCGTGCATGTGGATAGAAGGAAGTTTTAACATTTGGTTTTCCATGTTGGTTTTATTTAAAAACCTCAAACAAATCTAGAAAAATCTGTGTAAAAAACAACAAAAACGGTTGATTTTCAGTGCTTAAGAATTGAAAACAAAATTAAAATGCAGATTGTAGTTGTACTGCAACTCAGAACCATATGTACATCAATATATAACGTTCATCACTTAAATGTACAGACATGTAGCTGACATGTTGACAATGTTAAAGTAATGGTGATCAATAACAATCAACATAAACTGGGGCAACAACTGAAGAGGGAAGATGACAAAGTAATGCAGAATATGTTACAAATGATAATTATACAATATCACACAAACAATTGAGGCCTACTTAAGTTTAACCTCATGATCACCAGCAGCAAATCCCACCTACTGCTAGTGTTGGGGGGAGGGTGGAGTGGCTATTATGCCAATTTATTTTTCTTATTACAAAGTATTTGTTTTTCGCTCTTTTGTTTTATTTAATATTTTCATTATTAATTCTGCTCTTTTGGGCCTTCTCTTTTGGAAAATAAAAATTCCCATCATACAAACTACTTCTCCAAGACCTCCTGAGAGTTTTTCTACCGAGCCCAACCGCTCTTCTACATCTACCTTCAATACGCATGCACAGGGCAAAACTACTGGCAGTTTCTAGCTCCAAGCCGGATTCAAAGTTCCCCTCATCACCTTTATATTATTTAAGACATATGTTTCTTATTTTAGATATTTTTCAAGAGTAATCTGGAAATGTGTTGAAATATCAAAGCGAATTTCGCGGACCCCCTGAAATGCTGTCGCGGACCCCCGGTTGAAAACCCCTGTGTTAGATGATTACAAGTTCCTCTTCTCCTCAAACCTACTGTCTGTACATTTATCAGAGAGAAGATATGTGCATATCAGAGTGTGTTTAAATACCTGGGCAGTTTCTCTCATCAGAGAGGTCTCCACAGTCGTTGGCTCCGTCACACTGCCATGAAGAGGCAAAGCAGAGAGTGGTGAACTCGCACTTCTGAAAGGTGGCTCCTTTCACTCCCAGACGGAAGTAGCTGGAGCAGTCCGTGGCAGCTTGACAAAGAGAGCAGAACAACGTTAGCACCAGGGAGCGAGTGGAGGCTTTTGTTATTACTGTTCTGACGTTCACTCAACGTACTGCAGTTCATCTCATCACTGGCGTCCTCGCAGTCCACCTTCTGGTTACACTTGCTGGAGTTGGAGATGCAGCCACCGTCTCTGCACTGGAACTGATCGGCTGAGCACAGCGTGGCTGAGACACACACACACAAAACAGAGTTTTAAAATGTCTGCAGACTGAGAAAATATATGTTAAATTAATGCAGTACCGCTTTTTAATATCCCAACTACCCAACTACTCCTGAACATTATTTGCATTTCTGTCTGTATAACGTATACAGATTGCATTATTCCAAACGAGGACCCTTTATGTGAAATTTACAAAAACTTCACAATTCAAGTTGTATTTCGCACTATATTAGTCTAAATGGAGACACACAATTATTTGAATATCTCCTTATTAGGTTTGCAAAGGGGCGGAAAGTTTCCGGTAAATTTCCGGAACCTTTCCGGAAACTTTCCATGGGAAGTTAAGCTTGGGAATTTGGGGAATTTTGAAAAAAAAAGAAATAGGCAAATTAAATGCTGAGCAATAAAAACATAATTCAAAACTCTATTTTAAAGATGTATAGAATGCAGCACACGCTGCACGTTGAATTTCAACCCTCCACTGTGCATTCTTCCATCACATGCACAGATAACTCCCAGCATCCTGCACACTACAGTAGGGCTACTGAGGCCTGCTGTAGTGTGCAGGACTAGTCAGGTAAGTTTCGATGATATTACTGGGGAAAATATATTAGCATGCTTATTGAGGATTGTTTATCTGTTCATCTAGCCTCTTTCCATTCATTTATCCATCAATTGTAAAATATTTTTACAGACGATTCCAATTGTTTGGCTAACTATTTATATCTCTGGCATTGCATTAGCGTTTTTTTACAAACTTTTTTCTCATCTTATTCTACAGAACAATGCCACGTGCACTATCTCATGTGTGGAGACATTTCACCCCATCCAATGTAGAAGGAAAGGCTGTGTACACTTGCAAATACTGTGCAAAGACCTATGTTAAGAATGACACAACGACGCCGAAGCATAAAGTCAAGTGCCCAAAGTTTCCTCAGGGCTCAAATCAGCCTATGACAAAACAAAATGTTTATATTTATGTCTGTATATGACAAGGTGAATACAGTAAGTATAAATTACCCAACAACATTTCCAGTTTATTCCCGTTAATTCCTGTTAATTCCCGTTAATTCCCATGGCAAGTTTCCAAGTTTGAATATTCCCGGAATTTTGCAACCCTACTCCTTATACATAATGCACAAATACAGTATACATCCTCCTTCCCTTCCTGCGTCACAAGTACATTTATTCGAGTACATTTCTTTCTTTCTTGATTTTATTTAACTGGATTTTTACTTGATTTTCTTGTAACTGGATTCTAAGCTTTTACATTTTTTGACACCTAATTTGAAATACCTGCTCCTGTCATAAATGGATTTCCCCAACGTGATATAAATAAAGTTAATCTTGTCTTGTCTTATTTTTATAACATATTTAATGGGAAGACTTGACTCACTGTTACAGAAGAGTTCATCAGAGTTGTCTCCACAGTCGTCCTGGCCGTTGCACCAGGAGCTGTGACCCACGCAGCGACTGTTCACACAGCGTCTGTAGCCTTTCTTACACGAGCGGTTGGCTGAGGACCAGACAGAAAGAGACACGGACTCAACTTACAAGTTTCAACAAGGAGAGAACGGCTGAAAACTGTCTGGACAGAGAAGAACGTTCCACTCACCACAGTAGGACTGTTTCTCATCCGACTTGTCCTTGCAGTGGGCCATGCCATCACAGGTCAGGGTGTAGTTAACACAGTCTCCGTTTCCACACTCAAATTCATCAATATTGTTACATGTAGTGTTAAGGGCTGTGAGACAAGGACAGGAAAAAAACACACAAATCATACTTTAATGAAGCAGTAAATTAAAGCTGACTTTATAAGTTCATAATTTCAAGCTGAACTTTTGTTTTAGTGGATCCCTTGCTTGTCGTACCTATGCAGGTGTTGTCTTCCAAAAGTTGCCTGTCGCCACGGCAACTGCAGTTGACCCTTCCCTCAGAGGTCAGCAGACACAGATCCTGACATCCTCCGTTGTTGACGCGGCACATAGAGAACTCACCTACGCAGACACACACACACACACACACACAAGTGAATGAGAATTTATTCCTGACCCCTCCTGACACACAACACAAACCCATGCCTCCGCATCGGCAGACAGAATGTGGCCATGGCTCTGCTTCTGCTGACTGCATAATTCAATGTGACTCAATCTAAATGGGATTTGCAGCTTTTTACCGCAGGCTTTCAGCTTGTATGGCCACTGTGGGCATCGGAGCGAGAAAGAGTTTACTGAATGAGGCAACTTGAGACGGAAGATTGCCGAAGATATGGAAGAGAGAAAAAGAATGCAGGGCTGCGCTGATTTGAAAGCGAACGGACAATAGGAGAGATGGGGCCGAGATGAGTGGAAGAGAGAGGTGAAGACGTGTGGAGAAAAGTGAAGTGAGCAGCAATTTAGAAAGTGCGTGTGTGTGTGTGTGTGTGTGTGGTGTAACAGAGCTGATGTTGGTGCTCAAAAATCTGTCGCCCAAATTACTTTTGTCATCCCATTAACTGCTCTGTTGGGGCAGAAAAACATCTTTGTTCACGTGTTCTGTGCCGGTGAGTGTTTGACGTACTGGCTTCAGAGACGCCTGTGTTCTAACTTTGCCTTCAACTTTTCCTGTTAAATCCTAACGATCTTTTACTTCCCATTGTTTACGGTTGGTTATCCAAGCTACGGCCCCAAAACAGATGAACGTGCACTGACAACTGCTGGAAGAAAACTATTCCTTGACTCGCCAGCTAAATTCTGACTATCGTCTCTGCTTCAGTGATGTATGTGTCTCTGGTGGATCACTCCAGTCATGTGCAGTGAGAGCACAGGGAGGCAGGTCAGTCCTTCACATGTGTGTTCCCCTGTTCACACAGCCAAAAGAATGTGGCTACATGAGTCGTAGACCATCGGATCGGCTCTCAGGATGCATTGAAGATGCTTTTAACGTACATTCAGACCTGTACTTAGCACTGACTGTGGACACACACACACACACACACACACACACACACTCACACACACACACTTCTGGATCTCTCTTTCTCTGTGTGTGTAAACACTCACAGCTGTTGGTGTCGTTGGCCACTGCCACGATGCCCATTGGCTGCTGAGGGATGTCAGCACGCAGCACCTTCATGTCTCCTCCTGTGTATTTGTCAGCGCGGAGCACGGCCCTCCTCACCCAGTCGGTCCAGAAGATGTAGTCACCGTAGACGGCCAGGCCGAACGGATGGACCGGCTCATTCTTCAGCACCACCTGCAGGGGGAAGCACCACCACAGCCGTGAGCTCACACGTTCAGGGATTTCCAAATAAACAAACCGACGGCTGTTATTAGGCAATGCCATTCTACCAAAGTACAACTATTTCCATTACGCTTCACGATGTACAACATGCTAATGTTTACGTCACTCACATAGCGCCGACTGCCGTCATACTCGCAGCGCTCTATCTTATCCAGTGTGGCGTCAGAGAAGTAGAGTTTCTCAGCTCGGTGGTCGATGGCCAGGCCGTTAGGTGTTCGGATGTCGCTGCCAATGATCACAAGGACATTGGAGCCAGTCAGGGTGGCACGCATGATACTGGGAGACTGCTCGTTCCAGTTGGTCCAGAACATGAGGCTGTAAGAGAGAAAACGAATCTGCGATTTAAAAAGATGTAAAGTTCTGACATTATACGGCAGCATTATTTTTTTTCTGAAATTCTCTTTTTATTTAGAAAGGCACATTTCCATCACATACATTGAATACAGCTTTAGTCTGTCAAGAACATAAGAAAGGATGGATGTAGTAAGTTTGGGTGATTTTGTACATACTGCCTTTCTGGGGTTTTGTTTTATGGACCTAAACTACTCCATGTAGGAACAATAACAGAGGTAAAGAGAACACAACCGGGGAGCGCACTTCACATCAAAAAAAAGGAGGATCACACAAAACACAAGTATATTCAAATAAAATCACATCTAACTGGTTTTACATACTCAGTCCATTTGGTCCAGGTCTTATAAAAAATGTCTTTCTCGACCTTGAGGGAAAAAGAGATCTTTTCCATAACATAAATCTCATACACAATTTCAATCCATTCATCAATGGTGGGAGGGTCCACTTTTAACCATTTCCTCGTGACACATTTCTTACTAGCTGCCAGCAGTATAGCGAGCAGTTTTTTGTCTTTTATGTACCACGTTTCAAACAATATATTCCCTAAAAACAAAGTTTATATGGCAGCATTATTACCTCCGCCAAAGAGGTTATATTTTCTGCCGTGTCTGGGATCACACAAAATCCGACAAAATTCCGTGGACTTTTGTGGAGGGGTTGGGCATAATTCTAGTTGTATAGGAATAACTGAATGAGTTCTGACCTCTGACACTCGTCGAGGACGAACGCTCGGGGGTGGTCATCTCCCGACATCGTGACCACCGTGTGCCGGTTGACGGCACCCCAGCGGATCTGGTCCACAGAGTGGCGCGTGATGGTGGAGGTTGTGTAGCTCGTCCAGTACAGCATATCCCAGCCCCTGTGGTACGCCAAGCCCTCCACTGAGCCCACGTCTGAAGAGAGGGATGGAGAGAAGAGGGGGAAGAAACATAGTTAAATACAGAAAACAGAGAGGTAGAGAAAAACAAAACAGCGAGAGATTAAGCCAAAATGAGGGAGAAGACAGGAGGGTGCTGTGTTCCGAGGTCAAGTGTGGACTGTGTCTGGCAGCAGCTCGGTGGAGCAACACACATCAGAGGATGGGTATTACATGGTATTTAGGACCAGGAACACAGTGTGATTCAAGGCTTTTAACCAACAGATATCGCACTAAAAAGGTCATGATAACAGCCTGCGTGTTTCTCTCACTATCTCATCAACAGATGAGGAGTAAAAAGTAAATTTCCAAGAAATGAGTAAGAAGGGAGGACGGAGGACAAGCAGCTGAGATGGAGGAACACAGCATTCTGTGGCAGCAGAGAAACTGGTGGAGAAACAACACACACAGACACAATCACACGCTTAAATATACTTCAGCAAGAGTTAATTTACAAACAGATCACTTTAAAACGAGATAACTGGCCGTGGTCTGCCTTCTTGTTATTGTGTCTGCAGAGGAACATCGAGGGTCTGATGATTACAGACCCTGTTATTCTTCCAGGAACGGAGACGACCTCCCTCTTGTCACAGCTCGGCACAAGGGATCAGAGAGATTCACCTACAGTCTGTATTCATATTAGTGGTGGGGAAAAAAATCGATTCTTTTCAATATCGCAATATTTTGCGCCCGCGATTATATCGATACTGTAGTACAAAGTACTTTGCAATTGCAATTCTTTTTTATTTTTTTTATAATTTATTTACAATTATATATGTAACAGCCCCTGGCTGGCAAAGCATGACAAGGAGAGTTTCAGGATTTAAAAAGATACCTGACCATTCCAGGCACTAGTGTGTCTGCTGAGTGTTCTCCACTGCAGGAGATATAGTAACGACCCAGAGGAGCACTTTAACATCTGAGCATGTTGACCAACTCCCTTTTCTGAACAAAAATGCCAATATTCCCAAATGAATTTAACATTTTGGGTCATGACCTTGCAGCCAACTGGACTGGACTCTAGCAGTACACATTTGTTTATTTTTCTCAATTTGATTGAAGCTCTAGGTTACTCTTATTTATATGATTATTCTCAGGTTTATGTTACTCTATTATGTCTGCTTGATGCTAGTGTATTGTATTTAAATAATTGTAAGTTATGTGCTGGGAGCTCAGCGTTCATTTGAGAGGTCTCCTATTCAGAAAATAATTACAAAGGTCCTGTGTCCTGAATGTTCAAGGACAAAGTTTTTTCAGTTAATGTGTTGAAGACAATGTTTTTCACAGAATTAATTCTGACATTTGAAGTGAGTTGAGCAGTCTTATTTTCCTCATTTTTTGTAATGCCTTTGAATAATATGGGGGACATGAATCGCAATATATCGCGGAATCGAATCGCAATACTTGCAGTATCGCAATATATCGCAGGATCGCAATACTATTGAATTGTGGCCCAAATATCGCAATACTATTGAATCGTCACATTTTTGCCAATTCCCACCCCTAATTCATATAGCACTTCTAAGCACTTTTAAAGTTTTCAATTCACACATTAATACAGTGGGCATCACTTTTTCTATGAGGTTCAATATCTTGCCCAAGGACAATGGGGAGGACTGAGATTGAACCGCCTACTCTCTGGTTGGAGGAGGACCCGCTCTACCCCCGGTGCCACAGCCGCACCAGTGGCCATGAATCAACGTTGGTCTGCTCCGTAACACACGGTCGTCTGAATGAAGCAAAGCAACTGGGAAAGTGGAGCAGAGGCAGAAACTCTACTCTGCCTCTCACGATCATAAATCAACGTCTGTAAAAAATCGATACAGAGCAACGTGAAATCCATTCACCGCCATTTCCGTTTTTTTTCCCACAGAGCTGTTAATGAATTGTAAATCTTTGGCCTGCAGCGGAGCTTGACTTAAATTCCTGATTTTCACTTTTTTATCTTGTTGACCAAAGCCAATCTGGGGTCCTTACGTCTGTGTTTGCAATGATGCAGATGAGCTGGATTTACAGCTGCCGAGCTGAACTGGTTCCACTGACACAGATCGTCTTTTATTGCAGTAATCTAAAGTAGGTGAGATACAGTTTAGTGTTTTCTGTCGGGCTGGCGGTCAATAATTACCCTGATTTCTGAAGGGAAACACTTCTTCACTGTGTCTCTATGTGTTTATTCTTTATCTACATGTGTGTGTCTGTTTGTGTGTGTGCAGGTGCAGCACTCCTAGAAAATACAGATCCTCTCAGAAAATGAACAGGAACAATGGACCATGGGAAAAATACTGTGTATGGCCTTGTTAGACCCTCCCACAAAAAGCAGGCCGGCCCACATCTCTCCAGCTCTGAGATAATCAGTCCAGAGTTCACCTGCCGTTTACTGGGATTCATCTTATCTTTCTGTCGAGCTATTTCCGTCTCTATCGCTCCTCTGAAACCACTGTGTTTTCTGATGAGACCTCCTTCCTGGGGAGGCAGGAGGAAGACTGATTGCGGATTGCCGAGCCTGATTGGTGTTTCACGCGGCGATGACAGGAAATCACGCAATCTGCCCTCAACACTTGGACAATCTCAACAAGAGTCTTTTGGGGAAGGATGAGAACAGCTGAGAAATCAGTGGCGCCTTGACTTCACTGGAGGGGTCTGGTGATATTTGACTCCCTCTTCCCCCCGCCCCCCCCCAGCCTCACAGAACCGGAGCTGATTGCGAGGACTGTGGCTTTCTTCATATACGACACATGGGAAGCAGCTTTAACACATCTATATGAGAGAGGTCATTTGCTGGATGTTTTTTAAAGAACAGTTTCTAGGAAGGTAATGTTCATTTAACACTCACTAAGTAGGAACTTAGATACATATATATATATGTAAAGTGTGTTAAATATCATCTTTAAATCTTAAAATCTTCATTTTAAACGACACTCTAGATGTTAAACAATTGGAAATCTGTGTGGTGGTATTTCTGAGTGCACCCACAGCCTGAGTAATCATTCCCACATGCGTTATCAGTAGTTTTATGACTGGCTTGATCATATTGACCCAACCAGAAGCCAAAGGTGTTTGAACAGTGGCAGTAAACCGGAGACAAGATGCAGCCCTGGAACTCTACTGGTTCAGGGGATCTGCATGGGAACAGCAGTGGCAGCGGGCTGGGCAACGTGGAGCAGGTCCTGGTTCCGGTATTAGACACACTGATCCTGGTGCTGGGGGTCGGGGGCCACACTGTGGTGATGGTGATCCTGTGTGGGAGGCACAGGAGAGGAGTGGGACGTGCTGGGTCGTCTCCTCGCGGCACCCTGACGGGCACGGGGACGGACATCCTCCTGGTGGCCCTGAGCGCTGCTGACCTGCTGTTGCTCTCCATGCTCCCCTTCCACACCATCGCCATAGCTCTGCAGCGCTGGGTGTTTGGAGACGTGATGTGTCGCCTGGTGAGTTTCCTGGGATCGGCCTGCTCCTCGGCGAGCGCCTTCACGCTGGCCACGCTGGCGGCGTCCCGCTACCTGACTGTGGTGCATCCTGCGAGAGCTTTCTCTGTCCTCTCTCCACGCCGGGTGGCATCAGCTGCCGTGCTCCTCTGGGTCCCGGCCTGCAGCCTGGCCGTCCCTCAACTGGTGTTTCGCTCCGTGGGGAGCCCTGACCTTGCCTGCTTTGCCTTCCTGTCCCAGCGAGACCAGGTGATCTACGGGCTGCTGCACTTCCTCATGGCGTTCTTGCTTCCACTCGTCACCATCGCGGTGGCCTACGGCAGCATCTACCTGTTCCTGTGGAGGAGTCGGAGCGCCGGCCGGGCCCCCCAAGTGGAGCGCTACCAGAGCAAAGTGACACAGACGTCGGCCATGCTGGTGCTGGCCTTCACCCTGTGCTGGCTGCCGTCCTATGGCCTGATGCTGGCCCTGCTGGTGGACAACAGCTCAGGGGCCACCGGCGCCTCACCACGCTACGGCCCCTTCAGTGTGTTCGCACGCCTCATGGCGACTTCCTCCACAGTGATGAACCCCATCCTCTACGTGCTCATGTCCGAAAAGTTCAGACAAGACCTGCTGAGGCTGTTCAAGAGGGGGGGGCAAAGAGCTGGTGGAGCTGTGGCCACGACTGCTGCCTGAAAACGTAATAGAACTGAACAGCTGACACTTTAACACTCAGCAAATCCAAGCTGGGAGCTGCAATAAAACATTTACAAGCCGAGTGGCAGCAATACTCGTATGAACAAAACGGACATGATCAGCATTTGGAACAAGTCCTCTAAAGAACTCTCATAAAGCCTAGACGTCATGTACAAGATCAAACCTATTGTTTTGGGAGGTGCTGCTCTACAGGGACAGCCGCACAAACAATGTTGAATCATACATTCCTTGTAAAACAGACTAAAGTAAAAGAAACTTTGGTCAAACATTAATGGTGCAGCTGTGTTTGGTTGTGTTGACACAAGGTGAATAAAGCTCTGTGTGTCTCTGGGCCTGTTTATGTTTGTATACACTCTATTCTCAAAACACTGATTAAAAAAATAAAGTTCCTTTTATCTAAACCTTGGCTACAACTTCAGGTTCTGTTTAGATCAATTAGAGTGTTTTCAATTCTTTGTTATTCACAAAAACGTGGAATTACCAGAACTGATGCTTGATGATAATAATGAAAGGGGGGAGATTAATGGGGAAGGAAGCTGAGTGCGTCTCGTTAAAGAATGAGAGGAGGCAAAAAAAGGTTAACACAAACTTAATATGTGGATAAACTCACTCTCGACTACAGTCTTGCGGTCCGATCCATCATCACTGATCTGCTGGATGTTGCCAAAGTGGATGTCGCTGAAGAAGACGCGGTTGGCTCCCTTCCCTCCTCCTCCTCTGTAGTCGAAAGTGAGAGCAATGACGTTCTTCATGTGCTCTGGGTCCTCGAAAGGTTTAATGGGTGCGTTCAGGTTGTTTTCGTCTGACAGGTGGACGCTCTTTAGTATAGTGCGCTCCGAGTAGAGCAGGTAGCCGTCGTAGTCCCGGCAGCCGCTGCCGTCCTCGGCCAGCATGCCATGGGCGCAGGCGCACGTGCGCTGCCCGTTGCCACGGAACAGACAGAGCTGCTGGCAGCCTCCATTTTTGTCTTTACACACATTAGTCCCTGTAGACACACATGAAACCAATGAGGTTATTATCAACTACAGTTTTCAAATATTTCTTTCAGTGAACATTCTAAATGTATGCGTCTTATTGTGAAATTCACCTATTACATATATATATTACATAAATATTTACATATGTACTTTTAAAAGTCTATATATGTATGTCTTTGTCTATATATTGCACAAATACAGTATACATCCTCATGCAATGATCTTGCTCCACTGCATTTTACATAAATACATTTCTCAACACATTTCTGTATATTATGTACATCTGTTTTAAATTATTTAAACGGTTTCTTGTATTCTGTCTTTAAAATGCTTCAGTTTTAACAGTTTCACAGATTTAACAGAAGCCACAGTGTTTACCTTGTTGTCTGGCCCTGTTGAAAACCTTGATGTCTTTGAGCTGTACGCCAATACCAGTCCTCAGAGACACCGAGTCTGTGGCATTGTCCTTGTTGCCTCTCTTTATGGAGCCATTAGCATGGGTCCTTTAAAGCACACAGACAAACAGCATTAAAAGGTGACTGATGTTTGCAGATATTACAGATGATTGATATAAATACTAAAAAGGATATCAGAGGAATATCACAGCTATCAGGAGACTTGTGGGGGTAAATCTGACCTGTCGCTCCAGTAAATGTAGCTCTCAAACACCGACACAGAGAACATGTCCATGTTGTTGTTGGCCAGCACCACTTCCCTGTTTTCTCCCGTTTCAAGGTTGATTCGCTCGATCTTGTCCGTCCTTGCATCGCACCAGTACAGCAGACTCTCCTACGTGCACACACACACACAGACAGTAATGTTGCAATGTTAAGTTCATTAAAGCAGTGATATAGAAGCTAGAACGATCTGCAACGCTTTACCTCATAGTCGATGGAGATACCGTTGGGCCAGCTGATACTGCCATTGACCAGGACGGCCCTCTGAGTGCCGTCCAGACGCGATCGCTCGATACGCGGATACTGACCCCACTCTGTCCAGAACAGGTAGCTGCAAACATAAACACGGCAAGACACAGAGGTCAACGAGGAGAGAAACTACTGGAGCAGGAGCTGAAGACAGGTAGGATGGTAATTGGAGCTGCTGCCGGTGCTGTGTCCTCTCACCCTTTGGCTGGGTGGACGGTGATGGCTCGAGGCTTGTCCAGGCCCTGGGAGATCACCACATAGCGGAAGGAGCCGTTCAATCTGGCAACCTCGATCACATCAAACCCTTGGTCCGTCCAGTAGATGTTTCCTGCGGAGGATGGAGGAGGAAGCAATGATGTGCAGGCTCGCTGATGCAGAAGTGAACCCTGTCTGACCTCGCTTTTTTTTCTCCCTCTCTTAGTGCTACACGTTCAGCTTACTTTCGAGTTATCACATTTTTCCTCTTTTGCTGCATGGTAACAGACCGTGTTTACTGCGTGCCTCACCTGCTATCCAGTCAACAGCGATGCCTTCCACTCTGCCAATACCATTAGTGACCACATCCTCTCTCCAGGTCTGGTCTCTCTTGGCCCTGCTGATGGTGCTCAGGCCCATATCCACCCAGTAGATTGTGTCATTATCTGGAAAGAAAACATAATAAGAGTCTGACCGAGCACAGGTTTCCTTTATTCTTATATAGTATCACACAGAAAAGAGATGTGTGCCTTCATGCATGATAGCAGGTGGGAGTAGGAGTCTTACCAGCATGGAAATCTATGCCGACAGCTAAGGAAGTGCCTGACACTGGTACGAGGGCATCAGACTTGTCAGACGGGTCCAGAGGAATACCACGTATGCCCTCATGCACAGAGTACAACAGGAAAGATCCAACTCCTGCAGAAAACAAACAATCCCCCCCCCAGGTTATAGATTGTTCTGCATCACACATTAATCTTGTTCATCAGTTTCTTCAGCCCAATACAGTATGTATACGAGTGTGCCGTACCTTCACAAGACTGCTGTCCCGTGCGCAGGCTGTATCCTGCTGTGCACATGCAGGCTCTGGTGGTCGGGGAGGTGGGGAGACACAGCTGGGAACAGTCTCCATTGTTAATACTGCAAAGATTAGTGCCTGGGAAAATAAAAGCACAGGAACAAACTCACAAAACAAATCATAGAGCAGTTGCAGGGACATAAACAGATGTTTTTTTAGTGTAGATAACATGCAACAAGCAAAGCAGACCTTCAACAAGGCAGGGACAATTTTTCCTGCAGTAATTTAACCAAGATAAAAGTTATTTAAGCTCAGAAAAGGCTGGCACACGGCAGCTGGTCCAATACCTTTCTGCACGGTTTCATTGTAGATTTTCATGTGCATCATGGGGGACGTGCTGTTCCTCAGGATTTTCCAGGTTCCACCGTCCTTCTTGTCACAGGTTCCTATCTGGTCTGTTCCTTGATCCGCCCACCACAACTTCTCTCCTGAAGGACACAACACACAGGACGATCAGCACTTCAGTGAAGCCTGATGTAACTCTAGAGGGGCTCTCAGAACCAGCAAGGAATATTGCTCATAATTATCATGAATTATTCTCTAGGAAATTGTTGAAAAGGGCACTTGGAGAGCACATGAGGGGACTCGAAGGAAACATTAACTTTCAATTAACATTTAACAGCCGAAATATAAATCTGCAACATGGTTAAGTTATCATAATCTGTAAATGTATCTATACTACAAACTTAATGTTTCACTCTGTAACGAAGACACAGCCGGAGATTCAGACTCCATTTTGTAAATGTTTTCTTACAGGTAGTTTTGAAAATATGTCAAGTTTTTTTTTTTTTTTTTTTTTTTATCCTCTGACACGTCACAAAAACATAACGCAGTAAAAAAAAATTACAAAGTTACAAAGTTTGACATGTCTGAACTCTCTGCCTTCATCAGTGGCTGAAATGAACATTTTCTGGAGGCGTACCCATGATGGCCAGAGCGGTGGCCTTGGTCAGCTTCCCCTTGACTCCTTCCAGCACCTCCAGTCCCGAGCCGTCCAGCTTGCAGCGGTTGATGGTGCTGTTTCCTGAGCTGATCCAGTAAAGCTGCTCCGCGTCGAAGTCGATGGACAGACCTGGGGAAACACCAGAAGGCTCAGATGTGTAATGATGGGCCCCGTCACTAGGGAGCGCTGCGTCTAACGCTGTCACAAGGGAGAAGCAGCTGGACACTCACCGACAGGGCCCTTCTGGTTGGTGAAGAGGACGCTGCGGTTGTTGCCGTCCGTGTTGGCCATGCTGATGTTGTCCCCATCGGTCCAGTAGAGTTTCCTGAGGGAGGCAGACACAGAGAATCAGCAAAAATCACAGTAGACATGAGAGAGAGCGATAGAGACAGAGAGAGAGACAGACAGACAGAGAGAGATACAGAGCGAGAGAGACAGAGACAGAGACGAAGAAAGACAGAGACAGAAAGAGAGAGAGAAAGAGACAGACAGAGACAGACAGAGAGAGAGACACACAGAGAGAGAGAGAGAGAGAGAGAGAGAGAGAGAGAGAGAGAGAGACACACAGAGAGAGAGACAGAGAGAGAGACAGAGAGAGAGAGAGACAGACAGACAGACAGACAGACAGACAGACAGACAGACAGACAGACAGACAGACAGACAGACAGACAGACAGACAGACAGACAGACAGACAGACAGACAGACAGACAGACAGACAGACAGACAGACAGACAGACAGACAGACAGACAGACAGACAGACAGACAGACAGACAGACAGACAGACAGACAGACAGACAGACAGACAGACAGACAGACAGACAGACAGACAGACAGACAGAGAGAGAGAGACAGAGAGAGGGACACACAGAGATAGAGAGAGAGAGAGGGACACACAGAGAGAGAGACACAGACAGAGACAGAGAGAGAGAGACAGAGAGAGGGACAGAGAGAGAGAGAGACACAGAGAGAGAGAGAGAGAGACAGAGAGAGACACAGACAGAGACACAGAGAGAGATCTTTTGATTTATTTTCAGCACTTCACAGTCTGCCTCAGCGACCAACTTTAATCGATACTTCCACCCAATAACACTCACAAACCCTTCAGCACAAAGCTCATTTCTCAAAGTTTGGTAAAATTGATGAGTCTTTTTGTAACTGACATATATCTCTAATAATCACATGATCTGAGGAAATCACTTCTTGCCTGAATCTTCTGTCTCATGGAAGACATTTCAAACAGCTCACAAGCTCAATTCTTTCCCATCTTTCATCAACCGCAGAGATTTTACGGCTTTATTAAGAAGAATGTCTCTAGAATAATAGTTTTTTCTTTCTTATTTTTGTTGATTGATTACATGGAAGTTGTGTTTCCATATGGCCATGTTTTATTTGGCCTCGTTCCTCAAGGACTTATCAACCCTCTGTGTGTTCTCTTAAATCTGTGTATCTATGAAGCACTTCTGGTTATTCTCAGATCACACAACTTATCGAGATCAGACAGTTAACATCCGTAGCGTCTTCTCAATCGCTTCTTAAAAACGATTTCTTGTCGTCCAATGACTGTACATGACATATACTGTGTTTTATTTTGTGCGTAATTTAATTTTATTCCTGTTCTATGAAGTGATCATCTTTGTCTTGTTTGGTTTTCTGTGCTTTTCATCTCCATGTATACCTCCGCCAAGAAGGTTACTTTGTTCATCTGCGTTTGCTTGATAGTTGGCAGGATTACGCAAAAACGACTGGGCGGATTACCACAGAAATTGGTAATCCGCCCACAAATTGGTGGAAGGGTGCGGTGTGTGTCAGGAAAGAGTCCATTGCATTCTGGTGTGGATCCGGAATTTCTTTTTCACTTTCTTTGACTTTCAACTTTATCGTTGATTTCTCAGAGAATGATTCATGAATCTTAATAAGACAAAATCTGTCATTTTGATGGGAGCGATATTAATGAGTGTGTACATTTTGATGCAGTGAATTTCAATGTGGATTCATAACGGGGCTCTAAGGCCTTGGTAGAGGTATGTGCTACTTAATTACAACTTCTTTGTAATTTTGCTAATAAAAGCTCTATTTAAATAGATTTTAACTACTTTATCAATATTTGCTGGTCAAGTGGCTATTAAGATGTCACATGTGTTTTCTCTCTTAAAATATGTTGATTTCAATGAGTCTATGTAATGACAAATAATCACTCATGATAGTAAAAATAAACACCGAACCATTTATTGTGATCTCAATGTTTTCAACATGTGCAATACGTTGATCAGCCACAGCATTAAAAGCAGTGACATCTTTATCAGTGTAAGGCCACTGAAAACCTCATTCAGAGTGTTTGTGTGTGTGTGTGTGTGTGTGTGTGAGTTCAACTCAGGCGCTGAAAAATGTCGTCTCTGACTCATCGTCCCATCTCTGCCTCCCTCACTCTCCCACACCATAAACACTCTCACATAAACACCTTCCTTTTGCCTTCAAGTTCTTTGCTCCTAAAAGTGGTCAAAGTCCTCACTCATCAACACACACACACACACACACACACACACACACACACACACACACACACACACACACACACACACACACACACACACACACACACACACACACACACACACACACACACACACACACACACACACACACACACGCACACACACGCACACACACGCACACACACGCACACACACGCACACACACACACACGAGAAGGACAATATTACTGAGCGTGTCTATGTTTAAAGGGTATCTATCCTCTGGCCTCATCACCCACTTCCTGTTGAATCTCACCACATCCACAACACCCTTCATTTGTTTGTTAACATGCCTTTAAATAAAGTTTTTCAAATACTGTCGTATTTTAGCGCATTCACACTAACACACGAAGGCCAGTTGCACACACACACACACACTAAAGTTTGAGTTTCTCTCTCTTCGACTGCCTCTGCCCCCACCCACTTGTGAGCATATTCTGGGCAGTGTGTGTGTGTGTGTGTGTGTGTGTGTGTGTGTGTGTGTGTGTGTGTGTGTGTGTGTGTACGTGCCAGAAAGCGGGGACAGCCCAAGCGTATGGATCTAACATCTGCTTCTCATTTTCCCCCATGCCAACAACGCTCAGATCAGAAACATTCCTTTGCGTAAGTCGGCTAAGTCTTTTAAAGAGAGGATGGAATACACCGAGAAAACACCAGACGGCAAAAACAATTCTTAAGAAAATATCCTTCCTTCATCCACCTCAAATACTCGAAGGCAAGCGTAGTCTCGCAGGGCAAAACAAAAATCTATAAATACAGATACAGATGGTGTGTGTGTCTCGGGTAAGAGGGGACAGAGGCCGAGGCCGAGGTCGGGGGGGCTGAGGTTTCAAGAGGGAGGACAGAAAGGATAGAAATGGACATTTGTTGAACGAGGCAGGAGGGGACAGGATGGAGGATACACATTAAGGCAGGAATAGCGAAAGAAAGTCACATCGGCTCTAAATAATTCACCGGTACTATCTGAGCACAGGAGCTGTCTTTAAAATTAGAAATGGAGCAAAAGGGAGGAAGAGAGAGACTCAGGGAGAGATGAAGCAGGGGGAGGACAAATTCGAAGGACTTCCTGAGAGAAGAACAGTCAGAGGTCAGGGACCATTTATACCAAACGCCTCTGCCTGTCGTCACTGACTGCAAACGGGGGGGGGGGGGCTGACAGCCAGACACTGCCTCAGTGTGTGCAACTGTGTGTGTGTGTATGTGCGTGCTCTTCAGTGTGTGTGTGTAGGTTAAAGGTGAAATCAGGAGGGTGTCTGAGAGCAACAACTTCATTTTGACTGAGTGTCACAGCTTAATGGAGTGTGTGTGAGTGTGTGCGTGTGCTCTTCTTTGTTACCTTTTAGGGCTTTTTCAAGTATAAACACTGTGCTTGTCAGGACCAGTAGACCTTATGGGGACCAAATCTTGGTCCTGACTTCATTTCTGAGCTCCTGGTTAGCGGTAGAATTGCAGTTTAGGAATAAGAGTTTGCCTCAGACAAATTCATTCTTTGTGCCTTTGCCAGTCCTCTTGGATCTGCTACAGACCTTGTGAAGTAAATGTCCTCATCCACCCATGTCCACAAGGGTCCACACAGACCCTTATGAGTGAAGCCCAACATTTGTGACGCGCTGACTGTATTTGTTTACTACACAAGCTTCTAGTACAATACACCCAACTACTGGAATGTGTTGGATAGTGGGATCGGGTACACGTGTGGAGTACCAGACCAATGCAAAACCTAATGTGAATGGTACCGTGGGGAATGCACATGTGACCAGAACGAGAACACAACACAGAGCCGACAAGGAGGACACAATGTTAAATGGTCTGTATTTACATAGAGCTTTTCGAGTCTACATTCCCACTCAAAGCACTTTACAGTCATTCCCCCATTCACACACACATTCAGTGCATCTATAGGCATACATTTCACTGCTGCCACAGTTGTCAGGAGCAACTGAGTAACTTGCTCAAGGACACTTCGGCATTTGAAATGTAGATCGAACGGCCGACCCTCTGGTAAGTGGACGACCCGCTCTTCCTCCAGAGGCACAGCCGCCACCAAAGAAAGGAAGTCAATGTAACATCCTAATTAGGATGGCTGAGCAGACCCGTGTGTGTGTGTGTTTGTGTGTGTCTGTGTATGAAAGTGAGCGCATATGACCCACCCTAGTATTGGATGCAGCACCAGGCAGTGTGGTTTGTCCAGGCCTTGGATGACGGCATTTTTAAAGGAGCCGTCTAATCTGGCCACGTTGATCTGCCTCTTATTGGCGTCGTAGCTGGTCCAGAACAAGTTCCTGGACACCCAGTCCACTGCCAGGCCGTGGGCGTTGGGCAGATCTGAAAAACACACAGTCATTAATCAGCCTTCTCAGCCTTGATGTGTATCTGAAAGAAAAATCTAAAAGGTCTTTGACCTCCTTGTCAAATTCATAAATCAGAGAGAAAAAGGAGAAGAACTGCAGCAAAAGACATTTTCATCCCTTCACTGAGCCCCTCCCTTCTTTTTTCACTGTTGCTATGCATGTTCAGATTTTCTGAAGCACATCAGCTTACTGTGACAACTGTAAGCTGATGTAATACTCAAATATTATATCTGAAACCTTGGTTCTTTGACTTCACACAGCGGTGGACAAAGACAAAGATTAACTCTATAATTTGATTGAAAAACTTCATCCTCAGGTGACTTTTTTAAAAGAAATTCATAAAAGAATAATGTAAAATGGTCTCAAATATGATTTTCAGGCGGTGAAAGATGGAGGCTAAAGCTGCACGTCTTAACAATGAAGACACCATCCGTCAATTTCTTTGTTTTTCACAGCATTATTCTGACGAAGGCTTAATGAGCACTTTGCTAAGTGCGGGGGCTCTGATTGGATAATTGCTGTTCAGAAGAAGGCTTTACTGATTTTTACTTTTCTATACAAATATATATTTGTGTATAGATGGATTTATATAAGCTCAATTTATTATCAATTCTGTTTTTAGTCTCCACTGGCAGGAGCACTTTCTGAAAGCTCCTTATTGCAAGATGAGACCGTTTACTGGATTGAAAAGCGTCTTTTCAACGTATGAACATATAATCTTGGTGAAATCTGCTTGAATCCATTATGTCTTTTATGTAAAATATATAATTTAAATCATAATGGAACATATTCAACTGCCAAGGCCCAACAGTCCCTCCTTGAAACCACGTTTAAAATCACTAGTTCTAGATTTTCATTTGGCTCTGCACCACATTGCACACACACATAAATATCAGTCCCCTAAACTTGTCAGATTTTTTTACCATCAAGATCGAAAAAGGATTCTCTAAAAAAATCAATGAAAATATTGAAAAATGTAAAAGAAAATGAATACAAACAAAAACATAACCTTGTTGGTGAAGCTATATCTATAAGCACTGAAAACAATAAGTATGGTGTGAGTCCTGCCACGTTGTCTTGTCCGTACCAGCAGAGACCACAGTCTCAACTCCAGTGCCGTTAATGAAAGCTCTCTTGATGGTCTGAGTGCGGACATCGGACCAGTAGATGCGGTGCTCCAGAGCATCGTAGTCCACCACGGTCACGTTGTCGATGTCTGGCACAGTGAAGGAGATAATGTAGTTGTAGTACGGGTTGTCGATGTCCACTCCTCGGATCTCGATCTGCCGGGCGTAGAGCAGGAACTGTCGAGACTCTGCGGGGGGGGAAGATATTGACATTGCATCCTTCAGTAAATCTCCATCCAGCATTAAACGTGTTTAATCAAGAGTTAAATGCAGTCAAATACACAAGTACACACTGATACCAGAGCTGTGTATTGGTGGCTGCAGCACAGCTGGGTGCATCTGCACATTATTGCTGCCAATTGCACAAACAGTTAATCCAATTGCATCTCTGACTCGGACGATTGTGTCCGGCTGGGTAACTCCACGCTGCAGCCGTGACAGGGGGAGTGAATTCAGTCAGTGCAGATACATGACAGCTGGATCGGTCTCAACAGTCCTATCAACATTTAACTCAGCGCAGCTTAAGTGACAGACAGGAAGAGTGGGGGAGAAAAAAGAAAGGGAGACGAGGAGAGTAATGACGGTGTCAGGTTGCATCGGTCGGACCGGAGGAGGTGGGCAATGTGGAAGGTTGTGGCCGATACCTGCATCACACAGAATGGGCCTCTCCATTCCATTACCCCTGGAGATAATAGAAAGTGCCGCCCTGAATACTAAACTCACACGCTGAATAAACAGGCCCGCTCTGCCTTTTCACACACAGACACTTCAATGCACACCAAGGTTGTCACAGCAATAGCACCTCAAAGCAAAATAAAGTTCGGATTGTTTAATCCTCTCTTTCACACACACACATATTAACACACGTACACAAAATGCACAGTCAACAATTCTACAAGGACAGGGATTACAATGGCATTCAACAAGAGTTTCGCCCAGACAAGCAGCTCAACGGGCTCAGAGAGAAAACAAAGTAGGTTGTCTACAGTCGCCGCTTTTAATTATGCATTTTAATACATCGAAGTGTGTGCGTTCACGTTTACCATAGCATGTGCGCTTGTCAGGGCCCAGTTTCATGAGGTGAGGGCAGGAGCACGAGAACGTCTGGTTGTAGTTGATGAGACAGAGATGAGAGCACGGCTCCTTCCCATCTCGAGCTGCACACGGGTTGGGAGCTGGGGAGATGAAACAATCACTCAGCATGTGTCTTTAAAAACACATTATACAAGACATCTGTTGTTCCGTCCGTCCCGGGAGAGACACCTCACTTGTGACTCTCCCTGAGGTTTCCCTGTTTTTTACCCCTGTTGAAAGTTTTTTTTTGTTGGTTTTCCTCATCTTAGTCGAGAGTCAAGGGCGGATGATGTCTCACATTGAACAGATTGTTACTGTCTGGGAAAAAACTGGGAGCCTGTGCAGCTGACGTGATGCGTCATAGCTGGATTGCTGCATCCAGCACGCTTTGTTCTCTACACAGAGGACGTGTCTGCTGCAGAGCTGCGACATATGGTTTCTGGCATGACTGTATATTTCCTCAGATAAATGTACGGCTATGTACTCAACTTAATCCCAGAAATCAACAGTATGAAGCTGTGCATCTTCAACAATAAAAACATTCGCAGTGCTTTTACTTTGAAAGAGGTACAGTTAGTGTTCATATTTATGGTTGTGACATATTCAAAAGATAAAATGGGCTATCAATTACATATTTATTTGATGTTTCTTGCAAGGTTGAGAGGTGTCGTCATGTGTTTCTCACCCTGAGGCTGTCGGGATGGATGGAACACCTGGAGGTCAAAAGGTTGCGTGTTGGTTCTCTGCACTACAGTGACGTTGCCCCCCGTCCACTTGTTGGCCTTGGCCAGTGTGTTGGTCCTCCAGTCCGTCCAGTAAACCTCTCCCCCGTACATGGTGACGGCGAAGGGGTGCGACAGATACTCGTGTCCCCTCAGAACCTCGATGAGGCCCGAGCCGTCATATTTGGCTGAATAAATGGCATCAGATCTACAAACAGCACAATTTTCAGTTAGATTTCTGGACATTACTGCTGCTTATCAGCTGTTTTAATAATGTTCATGTCTGTGTCTCCTGTGTGACCTGGCATCGATCCAGAGGATGCGGCGCTCCAGATAATCCACAGTGAGTCCATTGGGCCAGCCTCCATTACCAGTCTCCTTATGGATGGTCTTCCTGCCTTCTCCACTCATGGACGCAGCTTCGATCCGTGGCAGGCTGGCGTCCCAGTCTGTCCAGAAGAGGATCCTGCAACGCCACAACATGGAGTTATTCAAACAATGGGTTGCAGGATGAGTGTGTAACTAGGGTTGCAAAGGGGCGGAAAGTTTCCGGAACTTCACCGGAAACTTTCCGGAACCTATCCATGGGAAGTTAAGCTCGGGAAT
Source organism: Limanda limanda (assembly GCF_963576545.1). Classification (NCBI taxonomy): domain Eukaryota; kingdom Metazoa; phylum Chordata; class Actinopteri; order Pleuronectiformes; family Pleuronectidae; genus Limanda; species Limanda limanda. The sequence goes on from NC_083639.1 coordinate 11,048,173, forward strand.
TTTGGGAATTTTGAAAAAAAAATAAAAAATACGCAAATTAAACGCTGAGCAATATAAACATCATTCAAAACTCTATTTTAAAGATGTATGGAATGCAGCACATGCTGCACGTTCAATTTCAACCCACGTCCCGTATCATTGGCTCTACAGCAGGGCTATTGAGGCCTGCTGTAGTGAGCAGGACTAGTCAGGTAAGTTTACATGATATTACTGGGGAAAATATATAAGCATGCTGATTGAGGATTGTTCATCTGTTCATCTAGCCTATTTCTATTGATTTATCTATCAATTGTAAAATATTTTTACAGACGATTCCAATTGTTTGGCTAACTATTTATATCTCTGCCATTGCATTAGTGTTTTTTTACAAACTTTTTTCTCATCTTATTCTACAGAACAATGCCACGTGCACTATCTCATGTGTGGAGGCATTTCACCCCATCCAATGTAGAAGGAAAGGCTGTGTACTTTTGCAAATACTGTGCAAAGATCTATGTTAAGAATGACACAAAGATGCAGAAGTATATTAAGTCAAGTGCCCAAAGTTTCCTCAGGACTCAAATCAGCCTATGACAAAACAAAATGCTTATATGTATGTCTGTATATGACAAGGTAAATACAGTTAGTATAAATTACCCACAACATTTCCAGTTTTTTCCCGTTAATTCCCGTATATTCCCGTTAATTCCCATGGAAAGTTTCCAACTTTGAATATTCCCGGAATTTTGCAACCCTATGTGTAACCAATGGTTACTGTATCCAAAATGTTGCCTTTAAGATGCTGTAAATGAGCATTGTCAATTAAGGAGATAGAATGAGCAGTGCGGTGGTTACCCGTCCCGGGGGTCCAGGGCGATAGCTCGGGGGTGCTCCACCTCCCCGGCCAGCAGTGTAGTCCTCATGGTGCCGTCCAGCTTGGCGACCTCTATCTGATCCAGGTTACTTTCCACCCAGTAAATGTTTCCTGCGATCCAGTCCACAGCCAGACCCTCGGGGGTCGCCAGTCCGTACTGGATGACCACATCGAAGCTAGTGAGAGCTGAGAGGAAGGAGAAGGAAGACGACAGGAGAGACCATCACACATCTTCTTCTGTTTTATATGTTGTCTTTATTTTCTTTCTTCTCTCTTTGAAATTCCTTTCTGTATTTTTTTGCAAATCTCTCCCTCCTTCCTTCCTTCCATCGGAGCAGTGCCTATCTTTCTTTCTGTCTGTCTGTCCTTCTTTGCAATTTACTTTCTTTATTTTGATCAATTCCATCCTTCCTTCCACTCTTCCTCCCTCCCTTGGTTGTTTTGGTATCCTCCCTCGTTGTGTAAACCTGCTGGAGAGCTCAGATCTAATCACACTCCATTTAGCTCCTCAGTAAAATAAACATCCCTTCAGGCCACTTTAAGTTTCTTAATGAATCCTCACAGTATTTAATGTAATATAAAATGTATGAATCAAAGCTTCCAGGACTGGGATCTGCTGATGGCAGCGTTTCAGATTCCACTGTGAGGCACTGATTCATTTGGCTTCAACATTTACAAATCATGTAGATGCAATCAAGTTATTCGGGTTTAAAGCTAACATTGCATCACTAAGTGTAATTGCTTCAATCCAATGACTCGACGCTATGTTTGGGAGATAACACACGTTAATGTAATAAACAGAAACATAACTAAACGCAGTAGAGGCAGAGCATCGGGTGCAAATTTCCTGAATGGGCCTCAGAGAATGTAAATGCATGTTGTCCTGAAAGACTAAAGAACCGTCTTCCAGCCTTTTTCAAACCCTTTGATTTTCCTTTGTGTCGCTAATCAGTCTGATTAATGCTGATGAGTCTGTAGCAATGAAAACACACACTTGCTATAAGTAGCCTGTTGGCGGCAGTCACTAACTGTTACACACAACAACCACATGCAGACACATACACATGAATGCAACATAAGCACGCGAGCATATGAACTCACCGCCGTTCTCCGACAGCTTCCCACGATAGATCTTATCCTCCACCACGTCGGTCCAGTAGAGGGCGTTCTCGCTGAGATGGAAGTCGAGGGCGATGGTGTTTCTCAGGCCTGGCACCAACACGCTGAACTCTCCCTTATTCAGATCAATGCGGCGGATCTCATGGCGGTTTGAGAAGATGATGAAGGGCTTGAAAGGATCTGCGGAAAAAGAAGCGGAATGATCAGTGGCCACGAGTTAAAAACTGATGATTGTTAGTGAGAATACTGCAGAACCGTTCTGCTGGAAAACGCCGCAGCCATGTTCCCGTGCAGTGTGTGAAAGTGGGCCTGTGTTGAAAGAGGCTCTAATCCTGGGTCATTAAAACACAGTGTAAATAAGACAGGAGTTATCTGCACCAAACAGGCAGCAGCTAGATGAATGACAGGGTGAAGAGCACAGTCATAAACCCATGTTTCCTCATTGGCCAGTTGCTGCTTAAAGAGAACTACACTCTTTATGTATGCTAAATCAATAAGTCCTGCTTGTATATTCAAAGACTTGAATAAAGAGAGGAAAAATACCAATCATATCAATTGTTCAGCTTCTTCACTGGTCTCCTTTCACTCGTCCCTGATCCTCCTCTCCTCCTCCACTGTTCCTCACCTGTGCTCTTGCAGTTCTCCATGTCAGGCTCCAGCTCCCAGCCTTCGTAACACGAGCACTTCACACTGAACTTGTCCTGTTCACAGCGTTGACTGCACTTCAGGTGTTTGGCACAGAAACTCTGGATATGACAGGTCTTGTTGTCGGAGCCTAACTCCATGCCGAGCGGACAGGAGCAGATGAGACCTTCGCCAGGGGCCACCGTGCAGTTATGGCTGCAGTCCCCATTGTCCAGTGAACACAGGTCTGCAACACGGAGAAAAATCAGATGATGACTGATGCATGGAGAAGCTACAGAGACCTGTTATCAACCCAGCCACCATCTGTTTTACTCAGCCTGGCTACTGCTGTGTCTCTTACCACAGAGTTTCTCATCAGAGCCATCTGGACAGTCGTCTTTGCCATCACAAAGTTTCTCCGACGGCAGACAGATGGTGGAGTCGTTGGCGCACACATGATGAGAGAGCTTACACACCAGCGCCTCACAATTGTCCTCGTCCGAGTTGTCCTCACAATCACTGTCGCCGTCGCACACCCAGGCTTTGCTGATGCAGCGTGCTATGAACAGAAGGCAGGGCAACTTTAAAAAACAAACTTTGTGTACCTCACACAGATCTTAGTTTGGGAGAAGGCCTCCTCACCAGAGTCCCTGCAGCCAAACTTGACGGCTGGATCGCACATGTGTGTGACCCCCTCGCAGTTCTTCTCGTCGCTCAGGTCCATGCAGTCAGTGTCGCCGTCGCAGCGCCAGCGCAGGGGGATGCACAGGCTGTCCATGCGGCACTGAAACTCGTCGGTATGACAACCACCTGGAGGACGTGTGGCTGTGAACGGAAAATCATTATGAGACTCAAAAACGAGATTCTCTATTGACAGTGACTGAGAAGGGATTATTTTTCGTTTGAATATTTTATTTGATATATTTTCTTTCTTTTCTGTATAACGTTGCATTTGTTTTTTTTCTGTTTTTCTTTTTCTGTTGTTACCTTGCGTTTTTTTTGTTTTGTTTGTTCCTTAAGTTATATTGCCCAATCCATGTCTGTCTGGACTAGGGTTGCAAAGGGGTGGAAAGTTTCCGGTAAATTTCCGGAAACTTTCCGGGAACTTTCCACGGGAATATTAAGCTCGGGAATTTTGGGAATTTTGAAAAAAATAAAACTATGCAAATTAAACGCTGAGCAATAAAAACATCATTCAAAACTCTATTTTAAAGATGTATGGAATGAAGCACACGCTGCACATTGAATTTCAACCCTCCGATGTGCATTCTTCCATCACATGCACAGATAACTCCCAGCATCCTTCACTCTACAGCAGGGCTATTGAGGCCTGCTGCAGTGTGCAGGACTAGTCAGGTAAGTTTCCATGATATTACTGGGGAAAATATATTAGCATGCTTATTGAGGATTGTTCATCTGTTCATCTAGCCTATTTCCATTCATTTATCCATCAATTGTAAAATATTTTTACAGACGATTCCAATTGTTTGGCTAACTATTTATATCTCTAGCATTGCATTAGTGTTTTTTTACAAACTTTTTTCTCATCTAATTCTACAGAACAATGCCACGTGCACTATCTCATGTGTGGAGACATTTCACCCCATCCAATGTAGAAGGAAAGGCTGTGTACTTTTGAAAATACTGTGCAAAGACCTATGTTAAGAATGACACAACGATGCAGAAGCATATAGTCAAGTGCCCAAAGTTTCCTCAGGGCTCAAATCAGCCTATGACACAACAAAATGTTTATATTTATGTCTGTATATGACAAGGTAAATACAGTTAGTATAAATTACCCACAACATTTCCAGTTTATTCTCGGTTAATTCCCGTTAATTCCCGTATATTCCCGTATATTCCCGTTAATTCCCGTTAATTCCCATGGAAAGTTTCCAACTTTGAATATTCCCGGACTTTTGCAACCCTAGTCTTGACACATTGGTGTTGATTGCTGTACTCATGTTTACCTCCTGTCTCTGTAACGTCCATTCAGCATTGCACTTATATATATTGAAAATCCTTCAATAAACAGATTTTGATTTGAAAAACGAGATTCTCCTCAGTCGTAGCCCTCATAAACTACTTCAGCACACTAAGCCTTAAGCAGAGATGATGTGTAATATAAATATAAAAAAGGGACGATGTGAAGCAACACGTCTCATCAGCAGATTCAAGGTCAGTGATTTAGTTTAAAACCCAGAGCTGACAGTGAATCACTCCTCCTGTTTGTTAACTGTTACTAGAAGGATAATTACTACTAGATCAACAAAATATCAGGTGCTGTTATGATATCAGTCACTTTAAATGACTAGCGAGCATCATGACGTGTCAGCTGTGTTACCCATTAGCCTGGTGCCAGTGTGACTAATAGGCCCGAGGGACCGATTACACCTGCTGCCTGAAATGTAAACACAAGCTATGATTTTAGCGCCAAGCGTAAATCGTGGAGTAAATGGCCGTGTAGACTTTAGCTTTTATTAATGACCAGCTACTCAGAGTTATTCTCGGTGACGGGGGCCCAGAGTGTGTAACGCACCATGTGCAGCCTTCATATCCAAGTGTGAGATCAGGAGAAATGCATTATCATACATTATTAGTGCGTTGAAGCCGAGTATCATCCGTCCTATCAGCTGCAGTAGCTCATATTTCTACACAGCAACTATAACTATGGCCTATATACAGATGATTCAGTTTCAGATCTGAATGATATCAATGTAGACTGTAATCGAGTCTTTTCTTGGTCTAATGCACCGTTAACCCATAACAGCTCGAGTGTTACGATCACTACATTTTGAATGGCTTCGGTCGTCACAATTACAGGTTACGGCCAAATCCTGCCAGAGTGCAGAATGAAAAAGGGAAGAAAGTCAAAATCAAGGTGAGACCAGTCTACCAGGCAAGTGAGGGCTAAAAAAGAAATGAACCCGTTAAAGCAGACAGACTTAGGTAACAAGATTTATTAGATAAACTATCTCCTTTCATCTTTATATAGAAAGGTATGAAAAATCCTGTCGTTTTATAATGAAATTGTTGAGCAAATTTAAACTAAAGCGACCGCACTGGGGTTATATGCCTTTGCAGATCACTGCAGTTCAGTCAACATACAGTTTTGTCTCCAGATTAATGAGGTCACCATGACCTTTGACCACTAAAATCTCATCAGTTAATCTGTGAGTCGAAGTGAAAACATTCCCTGGAGGGATTCCAGAGAACACGTTTCTCTGCATTTTGTGTGGTCACAGTGACCTTGACCTTTGAGCAAACCATTTTTTATGAAGTCATCTTTGAGTCCAACTAAACATTTGTGCCAAATTTGAAGAAAATCTCACGAGTCGCCCTCGAGATATTGGGTTCAAACATCAAACCTCTGGCTGCCACTGAAGCAGAGGTTTAATAAGTATTTCAGAATTTGTCTGGATTCCTTAGACACATTTCTTCCATAGAGTCATCTGCTGCAGTGAAGAGTTTCCTCACAGTGAATGGAGCAGACACCACCTGACGCTGCAGGTTAAGACACTGACCCTGGTTGGTGCAGTTAGCGTGCGTCTCGTCACTGTAGTCCCCGCAGTCATTATCTCCGTCGCAGGTCCAGTAATCCGGGATGCAGCGGCCGCTGTTGCACTTGAACTGAGCGCTGGAGCAGGAGTGACTGCAGCCGGCCTCATCACTGTTGTCCCCACAGTCATTATCTGAAAAACAAACACAGTCAAGCAACACCCACGCTCTCACATTACACCACTGCCTCAGAGGGAAATTAATAGTGTATATATCAATTTGCAGAAAGTAATTACTTTTTTCACAATTAACACAGTGACAGTGACTATGAAATACAAATGACATAGAATGTGAGAGAGATGAGAGTTCAAATAATGACAGAAACTGCATAGATCACACCATGCACCATGAGGGAATGTACCCAGCTGATACATTAAGCTTGGCAGCAGAGTTTCAGAAGCACTTTAAGGTCCAAATGTTAAAGGGCTAAACTAAAACATGACTGTCTATCCATATGAAATCTTACAGTCGGTCATTTTAGCTATAAATGAAATAAATCTATGTTCTGTTGATAAACTCCTATGATCATTAAACTTGCTTCCAATTAAATCTACTCTGAATTAAACCAAGTTTCAATAATTAAATTGCCAACACGGCAAATTCAATTTGAGGTTTCTGTGTATTTAGCTGACTGAGTTATGCATTTCATTTTGTTTCAGACCTGTTTGCAGCAGACTAAATAAATGAATTGCAGCAGTTTTGGCCTCAGCGTGTGGCCACGTTCAACTAGCAGACAAGCAGCACTGATCTCTCACTGTTTCGACTCCTAAAGGCTATAGCTATAGCGTCATGGCCGTTTTGGTGCATGTTGATCTATGCACTAACCGGGCAGGTTTGGACAATGCAACTCATCAGAGCCGTCACCACAATCCTTTTCTGAAAGACAGAATCAACGGAAGACAGCAGAGTGGGCGACGGGCACAACACGGAACAAAACCAACAAACACATAACAACAGCAACAACAACAACAGCAACAACAGGGGCAGGAGAGAAAAGCTGAACACACACCAACATACAGGGTGACAATAAAAGAAGAGTGTGTGCCATTATGAGGCTGCTGGCAAAGCATGCAGAGGAAATGGTGACACGGGAGAAGCGTGGGGAGGCTGATGAAGAGGAAAACGAAGAGCAGGCACTGACCATTATCACAGCGCCAGTTAATGTTGATGCAGCGTCCGTTGTTGCAGGTGAACTGGGTGAGGGGGAAACATGTGGGGTAGGCTGTGGACAGAACGAGAGGTCAGACATGTTGCTGCTTATGACTCCTAAAATCTGACAATGTCAAAGGACATAAATCACCCTACAGCAGAGGTGGCAAAGAACACACATTCTTATCTCAGACAGAAGAACAGATACTTGTCCAAACTAGAAAACCAGTGCAGTTTTACATCTACATATCATTGAATGAGTCTGCTAAGGAGCAGCTTCAGCCACAGACTCATTCAACCCCGCTGCTCGAAGGAACGATACAGGAAATCGTTCCTCCCAACTGCAATAAGACTGTACAACTCCTCTACCTCTGTCAGAGCCACCATCACAGAACTGCACTAAACCTGTCTCCTTGCACTGTGTACCTGTACAACACTCCGCTCCATATACACTTACTTCACATCATATGTGATATGTGTTCATATAAACCATATTGATATTATATATCATTTTATACAATAATATTTTCTTTTGCACACTCTGTCTACATATTCTTACACTCATAGTATATTATATTACCTATTGTATAGTCAAATACTTATATTCATACCTCTACTATATATCATATATTATATCATACTCTCTGTATATTCTTTGTATACATAAGTCTATATACACATACTTATACATGTGTACATGTTATAATTATTATTATTATATCACTATTACTATTATTATTATATATACTGTTGCTGCCATTATTACTATATACTGCTTTTATATTGGTATAATTACTATCATATATAAATATATATTATTTTATATTATATACTATATATACTGTACTATTTTTATATACTGTCTAACAATAACATTACTATCATATCATCAGTACTATTACCATCATCTTGCCACTGCACCTTATCTACCTATTTTATTTTATTTTATCTTCTGTTTTTTTATTCTTTCTACCTCAATATTTTTTATTTTATTCTATTGTATTGTATTTTATTGTATTCAAATATACCGGCTGCTATGACAACTTAATTTCCCTTCGGGGATGAATAAAGTACTCTATCTATTTTCGTATTATGTACCTAAGTATTTGTATATTGTTACTTCCCACAATTGGTATTTTGCTACTTTCCACTTCTGCCCTACGACTAGTGTAAACTGTAAGGATGAGTTGACCAACCACAGGAGGCGGGTTCATCCGACCGATCGCCACAGTCATCATCCAGGTCGCATGTCCACGAGAGAGGGATGCAGCGCCCGCTGGCACACGAGTACTGATTGGGCGGGCAGGTACGAGCTAAAACCAAAGACGACACTCAAGTCACATGTGGGTAACAGAAACAGTCAGATTCTGGTATGAGGGTTTTTCTGTTTGCGTACCCGAGCAGGTGGTGTTGGACTCATCCTCGTCATTCCCACAGTCATTGTCTCCGTCGCACAGCCAGCGCAGAGGGATGCAGCGGTTGTTCTTGCACTTGAATCTGTCCGTGGGGCAAGTGTGCTGGTCTGGAAGAGAAGAACGGTGAACAAATGAGATGTCAAAAGGGGAAACAGAGGGAGAGGAGAAGCCATGTGAGGGCGGTGAGGAATGGAAAGGTGAAGGACCAGAGAGTCGTGACGCTGCGGCAGATATTCTAGCTGCGTTGGACTGGATTTCTGTTTTTGTCAGGAGTGGGAACGTGTCTGTGCTTTGACCACAGACACACAGAGAGCTTTTCCAGATTCACAGACACTGCCACATTCCTCCTCGCACACAGCACGCACTCACTGTGTACTCGCATACACACACAACTTGTGCATATAAACACACACACGCAGGATCCAGAGTCCGCTCTCTCATTTCATTGTTGGCGTCACCAGGCTGTCAAACTCAGACTGCCAGAGGTCATTTGACTCGGTACCAACAGAAGTATGGAGTTTCTTTCTTTTCTTTATTCAAGGGCGTGCTCTTTCATTTTGAAAGCATTATTTCTTCATTTCACATTCAGATTTAAAAATGAGTCTCCTAAAATCCATGCCCTGGCTCTCAGGTAGTCTCTGTTAGCGTGTCAAATCCACTCTGCTCCTTCTCAAATCTGTTTGTGGGAACTGTTTGGTTTTCTCTCCAAACTTAAGGTCTCGACCTTATTATGTCATGACTTGGCTGACAGAATATCTTTTATCACAATTGATTCTTCATTTTTATCATGGACCTTTGTGTGTGAAGCACGTTGTAACCTCGTTTCGATAAGTGCTATTCAAATAAAGTTCTTATTATTATATGTCTGCACTCAGAGTCCTTCGCCTCGCAGCCAGGCAGCTGCTGTGCCCTCGAGAAGCTTCTGCTCTCAGATTTCTGCTTCTTGATCTTGTAGGTATGTTCACTTTATATGTGTGGGTGTTAAAACCTCTTTGACACCAAAATGTGCTAGTATATCCACTAAACTTAACAAAAAAAAGGCTTTACCATTGCCAGAGGGTAGTTTGTCTTTCTTCTTTTCCCAGGTGCATCATGTTTGACGTCACTAACGCACTGAAAACTGAGGCGCCCTCTAACCTCGCTCCCTTGCTAAATTAGCATCTTCACCTGTGTGTCTCGTTTCCATCACAACCGATCGGAGCCCGAGCTAATAATTCAGTCATGGACGGAGAGTTGATTGTATCTATTACTATTTCAGAAAGAAGCCAGGTTTTATGGGGTTTTTGACCAGTGGAAAAGGGGGGAAAAAAGGGTTAATTGATTGATTTGTTATGTTGCACATGCCAGAAATCTGGAAAAACATTGGACTGAGGTTGGTTCAGACCCAACAAACAGAATGCCTGTCAGGTTTGGGTTGGGCTCGGTTTGTTGTCCCCCCCGTGCTTGGTGGGATTTGTGTGTGTGTGTGTGTGTGTGTGTGTGTGTGTGTGTGTGTGTGTGTGTGTGTGTGTGTGTGTGTGTGTGTGTGTGTGTGTGTGTGTGTGTGTGTATGGAACTCACGGCACAGCTCAGGAGCCTCGTCGCTGTTGTCCAAACAGTCGTTGTCTCCATCACACTTCCAGCGCTCCTGGATGCAGCGGTTGTTCTTGCAGGCAAACTCTCCAGACTGGCACTGAGGGGGGGGCACGTAGGATGGGTTGGCTGTGGAGGGAGAAGTGGAGGAATAAAAGACAATGTGAAAAAGAGGTCACAGAGAGGCAGGACACAGTCTTTGATTTCAAGACGCTGCAAAGGGAAAATGGTAACTGCTCTTTTCCTCGTTTGTGGATAAGATCAGTTCCACGAAAACTAGAATACCAGGAAAAAAAGTTGGCCCGCCCATACTCTGATAAACATGAGCTGACCAGCAGCTACATGAAATTCAAGACATACATGGGAACACATATATATTGTATTGTATTGCTATTATATCTTAAGATCCACCTGTCTTTGACTTAAGTGGGGTTAGGCAACATAACAAGAACACCGGTAATACTCTGGACCTCACACAGACTGCGTAACATTATGCTGCTGTTATTGTGGCCTCCTCTGGTGTGTTCACACAGTCACTGTCCCACAGCTTGACTCATCTTCTCCACCTTATTGGAAATAAAACCATGTAAATGTACCTTCATGGGAAAAACCCTTCAGTCCGGCACACTGAAAATAACAAGTATTCACATTGGCCTTTCTCTCACCTTGTGCATTGTAGAGTTTGAAACTGTGCATTTCTAGTGCTGCTTTGGTGCAAGTTAATTCACTGTATATATGTATAAATAATATATAATTTGTGTATTACAACACATTTGGTGTTTTTAATTGTGTTTTTAATTATATGAAGCACTTTGTGAATTAGCTCTAGGCCAGATGCTCTGCTAAATAAATTGAATTTCAAACACATCCACCCACAATGCGTTCATGTTTGTACCTTTGCAGCTGGTGTTGTCGGCTGGGTCTAATATCTGATCTTCTGCACAGGCACACTGTCTTCCGTCTGGTATGGCCAAACACAGACTGCTGCAGCCTCCGTTGTACACACGACACGCATTAGAGCCTGTGGATGAACACACATGAATGTAAACATCATTTTTTCCTGATGTTTGAACTCAAGTGGATAAATGGTTGAATAGAAGGCCATTATCTGTGGGATTCGTCGCCTGTTACCTTGCTGCTGCTGAGCATCGTACATGCGGATTTCAAAGATGGGCGGTCGCTCGTTGCGCAGCAGAGTGGCGGCGCCTGTTATTGTGTCCAACTTGTATATGCTGCCGCTGCGGTACTCGTTCCAGAACAGGAAGTGTTTATAGTGGCACAGACCGAAGGCGTGGTTCAGTTCCTGACCTTCGTACACCGTCTGGTTTGATGTGAGGAAAACAAAAAGATGTAAAACTGTGATATGATTTCATTTTTTTTGGTTTTCTATCAGTTTATGCGAGAGTTAATTATACGTCCAATCTAACACTGAGAGCTAGCTGCAGTGTAGGTCCTTTGAAGCTATAAAAACCGGGTGAAATGTCATGATTGACGCTGAGACTGACTTGTGATTGGTCACTAACGCAGCTCCATCACCCAATCATTACTAGGACTCTGACTCCGAATGCGCTTTCGTACCAGATAATTCAGCTTCAGTTCTGGACAGTGGGAGGACGCATAGATCTGTCGTAGATTTTTATAAAAGGTCGATGGTACAAACAAGTACAAGTTTCTAAGCAATAGTGTTATAAAAAGATCATAAATCTATGAGGCCCTAAAATAACCTTTTTCAGTGATATTTAGACTATGAGAGTAAATATTTAGATTTAATTTATTCTATAGAAACAATAACATTGTAGTTTCTGTATTATAAATATTAAGCGTTAGAAACAACACCATCAAACCAAAATGTATCTAACACACGGGCCATTTAAAACAAAATATCATCAGTTTAGCCACAAGGAGTGACCAGTAGTTAGAAAAGCCCTCAGACCCTGACTACACTGTGACGGACCACCCACAGTCTCCCACTGCTTCAAAGCTCATTCACAGCTGCTCTGAATAATTTCCCCGCTCTGACTCTAGCGAGCCGCTCCGTCTCTCGACTGCAGCGAAAATGATTCTGAGCGACGGCGGACGGCTGACCTTGCGCTCGGTGCTGTTGAGATAGACCATCTCGATGCGGTCGTAGAAGGCATCCACCCAGTAGAGGATGCCCTGTGGGATGTCCAGACTCAGGCCGTTGGGCCACAGCACCGTCTTGCTGGTCAGGAACACATGCCTGTTGGAGCCGTCCATCCACGCCCTCTCGATCTTGCCTCGCTTGCTCTCCTTGGGGTCCTCCTCCCAGTCCGTCCAGTACATCCACCTGAGGAGGCGACAGAGGGACAGATGAGATGAGGGCACATGTGAGACAGCAAAACCAAAAAAAGGAAATTTGGCCTGTGTTACTTTGGCCCGGGCCAGAGTATACCCCGGGGTGTAAAACAGCCTAGGCCATACTATACCCCTCCAGGCCAGAGTATACCCCAGGGGATACACTGTCCAAGGCAAAACTATACATGGTGGATATGTGGTTGATTTAGCTCTAAGGTCAGGTAGACATAGTAGTTGTATTTTGCTATCAAAGAATTTGAATCTTCAAAATCTAGGCTTGATATTCTCTTATATTTGAATGATAATTTACACTGCATTAATTGGAATTCAGCTGTAGGCATATACTAGGAGATCTGTATATATCTCAGAGACTAATTGTATCCACAAGTACTGCAGGCTAGACTATTATGCAGTTGTAGACACAACACAGGGGGTCCCTGGGCCTGAGAAGGGAAGGAAAGGAGTTAAATGTGGCTATAAGATGGACTATTAAATGTGACTTAAACTGGACAAAAATGAATGAGTTTTCGTCGACTAAAACTAGACTAAAATGTTCTGAGTTTCCATCAACGAATTGACAGAGGCAAATCTAAGCGGCCCTAGAGCAATCAACCCTTCTCAGAGCTTCCAGTGAGGCTCCGCTGTGTTTCTCAGTTTCCCAGAAGGAACCAGTGTTTGTCACCAGGTTCTTCAGCACGAGTCAATCCTCACCTGATCTCATCTTAGCCTGTGAGCACTGCAGCTCTGACAAGCCACATTAAGCAAAACTACAAACGTCCTCCCCTCTGCTGGAATATGACTGACATTAGAATTAACTTTTCACGTTTCCTTTTCCATCGGTCTCTTCCTCTCCTTTTCTGCAAAGTCCTCCCTCCGCCTCCTCCTGCCTCTTTCCTCTCTCAGCCTGATTGATAGCGGGCATTAGTGCAGGCGAGTGTCTTTCCCTCGAGGATTGTGCGGACACACATCACCCTGTCGCTTGCAATCCGCAGAGTGTGTGTTTATGAGCAAGTGCTTTTCACAGAGAAAGGAAGTCGTATCGGAGACATACCTACTTGTTAATAAGCTTGTGGAAATCTACCATTTAATGTGCAATATGTCTCATCTGCTTGAATAAACAGCGAGTGATAAATGTGGACGAAGGGGATTTTACATTTCAGGGTCAAAAAACGCAGATAAAAAACATTATTAATTATTGTGAAGAGACAGTCATCGCAGGTAATACAAGTAATGAAGACCTCGGACTGGAGAGATAAGTGAAACAGAGACAGAAAGAGGGTAAAGAGAGATATGAGTTTGGGGAGAGGCGGGTCACAGAGCTGCAGGACTATTTCACCGCAGCCAACCCTCACTGTATATTGCACTGACTCACAGACACACACCATCATCCTTCATCAACCCTCCCAACATCACCAGAATTCCAAGTGCTGCCTAAACTTCATCGCAGCCTCCATCTATTAGTCGCACTCACCCGTGCAGAGGATCGACAGCGATGGCCCGAGGGTGGGTCATTTTCCCTTCGATGAGGGTTTTGCGTGTCTGTGAAGCCTTTTCCAGCCGAGCCACGCTGATGGTTTTCTTGGGCCCGTCGTCCGTCCAGTACAAGTTGTCGGCCATCCAGTCCACAGCGATGCCCTCGACCGTGTGGATCCCTGAGACACAAACACGGAATATGAGTGAGAAGTCTGTTTCTGCAGCACAGATATGAACATCGCTCACTCGAGGCATAACTGAAAACCACCTTTTTTTATAGTTTTAGCTTTAAGCCTTGATCTCATACTGGATCACTGCCTATTGATGCATATTTAACCTTTTTGAAAACAAGCTTTTATTTCCCTGGAAATGAGTGCGGTGCGACGAAACTCTTGATCTAAGTAGCACTTAACATTAAACAGACAAATATGGTTCTGTTAACGAGGGTTTAAGCTTGTAAAATAATCATAAAGCCTGTGGTTGTTTGTTTCCTCTTGTAAACCTGTAAAAAAAAAACGACTTTACAGCCAAAATCTGGGCCAAATCCTCGAGTTGTGACTTAAATGCCTCCTTGCATGAGCAGATTCAGTGTCAAACACAGAGTGGAAAGTCTGAGTCATTGGTTTCACACAGTTTTCTGCCTTGGTTCAGCCGTCACATGATCATAAAGTCTCTGCACCAACCTTCTTTCATAATAGTGTCTCTCTCCGTCCCGTCAATCTTCTGTCGTCCGATGATGAAGCTGGTGGCGTCGGCAAAATAGATGAACTCGCTCTCCGAGTGGAAGTCCAGAGCTCGGGGGTTCATCAGGTTTTCGATGGGGATCATGTACTCGTCCGGCACCTTGGCGTTCATGTCCATGCCCCTGATGACCCCCGGGCGACCTTTACCGTAGACCAGGAACAGCTCGTGTTCGGGTTCTGCGGCAAAACGGGAAAACATGGGAAAAGGGGAAAAGAGAAAAAGAGAGTAACTTAGATCTGCATTTGTGTGGTTAATTGTCAGTTCATTATAAAGTGTTTAGCTTTGACAATTTAACAACACGCAAGCTCAGCAGAAGCCCTAAATGAAAATGAAGTCATTTTCAATAGAGAGGCAGAGGAGTAAAGATCGCCTCTCGTTAAATCAACTGTGTTGTTTTCAAGGACAGTCTCTTCTCTGACGGCCGATCAATATGAGGATATTAATGGTTGATAGAATATTAAAACACTCCTCAGAACAAGCTGAATCAGGAAGACGGCTTTACGCAGAGGTTATGGTGCAGCACAGCTACTTTGTTCAGAGCTCTTTTCCAGTCTGCAGCTCAGGGGAGGAGTGCATCCCTCTTACAAACCTCAGCTGCCCTTGGCTTTAGGTCAACGGAGATGAATATCTGCGGCTGCCAAGTTTATACTTACAGTTGCTCTAGGAAGACGACCACATCCGCTGTGGATGTGCTGAATCGATGAGGACGAACCCCACAGAGCAATCAGATGAGCTTGAGTCACCCTGACATGATCCAAATGTGCGTTTGAATCGATTTAAACGGGATTTGAAAATGTATAGGGTCAAAATAATGTTTTCAGTGTGTTTCTACTTAAACAACAGGCAAAAATAATTTATTCTTTACTTTTAACTTACAGAAGGTCTGTGCTTAATTTCAAGTTTGTCTACTAATGTTCTTTTAGCTATTTGAACCATTTATCAGTAACTTTTCACCACATTTTAGTTTTCAGGTGGTCATATAATATTGATTTAGTTATTAAACATTTATCCATTACTTTAATTTAACTATTTCAACTGTTAATCCATTAAGTTTAACTATTTTCATTCAGCTGATACTCATAGAGACAAATAACCATTTATTCATTACTTTGCTTTATTCATGTATTTATCGATTATTATACTGAGTCATATTTAATATTTTAGGTTAGGAATCAATCTTTTAAATTATAATAAGCGTCCTCACTGTCTAGGAACATACCACCTGGCCACAACAGAACCACCAGCACCACTGGTTTGGAGTCACGGCTTGAAAATTTGAAAGAATCTCTACACGACTGGACTTTCTTTGTGGAAGATTTCAAAGAAGATGTGTAGATTTGCAGTTGCTGAACTGAATCCTTGATTTTACATTACATTAGAAGTCCAACTCACTTTTACAGGACTTGCCATCGCTGCCCAGACTGAATCCCGAGCGACAGCGGCAGGTTTTGGTCTTGTGGCCGTTTCCAAGCAGACAGATGTCAGAGCAGCCTCCAGCCTTTCCATTCTGGTCCACCTCACATGCATGGCTCCGCACTGGACACCAAGAGGGGGGCAAGTTTTAATACATCATTTAACTGTGCGTGACCCACTGAAGTGTGTTTTTGTGTTTGTGTGCTGGCCAACCTGGAGGCTGACGTCTCTGGTGGTAGACGTGCAGCGCTCCTCCCTTGTCCACCCTGGTCACTACTTGGTAGTCGGTGCTGTTGAAGCGATTGACCCTTATCACGCTGGTCTTTGGCTGCATGTTGGCGTTGTCTGAATTTGTGGCGTAGAGATAGTTTTCAAACACAGTCAGGCCGTAGAGGTGCTCGATCTGAAAAATAAAAATGGGAGATTAAAGAAAGTTCCACAAGAACACAGTTCATCGATGTGGTCTTTCTTGCGGCTAAGGATTGATGTCTTTATAACATATTATTACTAATCTAAGTTTTTAACAATCCAACCACAAATGAGAGTTGTGTCACGGTATGACAGTAAGACTGTTCTGCCTCTAAAAACAAATATACAAGTACCTTATTCTCTTAGAAGTTAAAGTTTCATGTGCTCCCATAGGGATAGAGTTCGTGTCAGTGCTGCCTTTGTGTGTTAAATCTTCACGTCAGTTGTGCACATCTTCTAAGAGCTATTTTCAGTGTTGAACTCTCCTGCAGCATCTTCATACAGTTTCTTGTCTGATGTTATGTGTTAATATGTATGTAAACAGTAACACAGACAAATGTGTTTGGATATATGAAAATAACCAAAACCATTTAGACAATGCCCAAATACAACGTAAAGCAACATTTAACCGAATTCTTTATGTTCTATATCAGGAGACGAGAGACTCTGCTGTATGAAGATGAACTGTTGCCATGGTAACCTGCATTCAAGTAAACCATGTGCACTGATGTGGAACCGTGTTTAAACTGTTTACCGTAACTCTTCTGGAAGTGTCTTGATACACAATTTCAAAAGCCACTCGCTCAGAAACTGGTGTGTTGCGTGACAAAAGTATAAAGTGGTTGTGTAAAGCGACAAAGCGTCCAGAGATTTCACAATAGACACGGACGAACATCATCTGAAAAAACAATCAGGAGGACGAGGGCTGTCAGATCTGACTCAGTGTCTCACAGCAGCTACTGAAAAACCTGAGGCAGGACTTCGATCTGTCACAGCAGGCTGTAAGGAGCTCAGCGGGTCGTTGAGACACACACAGCCAATAACATACACAGTTATTAACAAAGGCTGGAGGGCAAAGCTCTGTGGAGGTGACAAACCAGACCAACGTTAAAAAAAGAAAAAAGCTATAGATTGGAGCCTGAATGATTTACTGATTAAAATTGGCCGACTTGAGCCATTCAAAAACATATCATCAGCATTTATGTCTGCTTATATGAAATCTTTTACAGTATGAAACTATTAAGAAAAGATGTGCATTTATTGTTTTTTTTACTCAATTTAAATGCTACATATTTGGTTGTAGTTGGCTTTTCCTTGTTTGTAGGACTGGGAAACAAAGCCAAACTATTTTTATATCAGTCGATATCGATAATTATAATGATCAATTTCAAATTATTATTTCTTTTGAGTGACTGATTGTGCTTCTGGTTTTAAACTTTTCTTAATGGACAGAGAACGACAAACGCAATTATGTGTTAAACCTCCTCACTGTGTAGAATGGAGAAGGATTGTATTAATGTATATTGAACCTTTGTTATTGATACTGATGAACATTGACATACGATAATTAGAGATTTTAATTTTCCAGCCCTAATCATTTATAATAAAGGTTATGGTCAAACTGAAGCCTCGATTGCATTTACATTACATTATTTATGTATATTTAAACCAATGCATTTGTATCACACATTTTTTTTCTTCCTAAAATCGATATCTTCCCCTTGATCGACCTTTGGGGTTGATATCACACATCTCTATTTCCAAGTTTCCAGAGCCAACTTCAGAATCAGAAGTCAAAAACCTGAGCAAAATGTAACAACCCCTGCATCTGCATTTGACTTTAAAAAAAGTCAAACTTCAAGTTTCCCCTGAAGCTCAAAGAGACCTTAGAAGGAGAGACAAATGCTGCAGATAAACCAGCCCAAAAAGCAGCATCAAAAACCACCCTGCTTTATAGCCTCTGCCTGAAGGCCTTACTAATGCCCTATTACAGCTGCGCACACGCACACACACACACACACACACACAAACACACACACACACACACACACAGGTTTGTGTGTGTGTGTCCTCAGGCGCGGTGAGTAAATAGAAGCCATTACTTCTCCACAGATCACAGTAATAGGTTTAAGAGCCACTGTGCTTCAGCAGCAGCGCAACATTAACAGCCTCGTTATTAGACACTATTCATCAGCAGCTTCAATGAAAAACCAAATGTCGAGCATCTTCCCCCCCGCTCGTAACTCACCGGCCAAGAACACATAACAGCAGCTCACAGGAGAAACATAAGGTGTGTTATAGATATATAGGGACTGTACACACCCAACAGACTGTGATTCAGAGCACTATGAATGGCAGACAGAAGGGCCGTAAATTAAACCCAGATTATCTCCCGGCTGATGGGAGGTAAATTGGAGTGTGGCGTGTGTGCAGTACAGCTGCGTTCTCACCAGCAGGCCTTGGATGATGGTGTGTCGGTTCTTGCCTTCGTAGTCCACCACCTCGATGTAGTCCAGATAGGCGTCGGCCCAGTACACCAGCCTGCTGACCAGGTCCAGCGTGATGCCGTGCGGGAACACGATCTTACTGTCCACCAGCTTGGTGCGGTTCTGACCGTCCATGTCGCAGCGCTCCACCTTCGGGATCTGACCGTAGTCGGTGAAGAAAACCTTCCTGAGGAAACAACAGGATCAGACCTGAGCCATGATGGATAGATTTGATCCTTTTGTTACAACTGAATGACCACCGTGACACAAGGAGATCATTATAATTTAGCTTTTCAGGAAGCAAAAGGAGAAAGGTGAGAAAAATGTCTGGCGCCAGACAGCAAGCAAGATTGATGTAATTTCTTTCAAGAAAAAATTCGGATCATTTGCTTTATATCTGTAGGTTTGGGTTGTTATGTTTCCCCCCCCCCCATCTTTATTCAAAAGCAGATGAGAAATTCATGAGCATTACTCATCTGCCTCTGCACGCATAAGGAGAAGAGTCAAAGCAGGAGTGCGGGAAATCTGTCCAAGCGACAAGATATCGGAGTGCAAGTATACAGTCTGAGCACAAGCAGAGCAAATCTAAGATCAAGCAATGGTTATGTGAGTGCAGGTGCAGGATTTGGAGTAAAAGCATTAAAAATAGATACCTGAAGGACAACATATATCTGAGGTCTCAGATACTAATAGCCTTTTCAGGGTCGAAAATCACATCATGAATATTTGCAGTTTAATATTTATAGACGAGCAACATTCTGAAAAAAACACATTTCCTCTGTAAACCCTCTAAATAACAAATCGTGCTCACAGTAGATATATTACTGTATCTTTTTTGAATTGGCTATAAAGCTTGGAAACAACAGTCTCATCACTATCCCACTAACCAGGAGAGGAAGCCAAACAGAAATATAGCAATCCTCCTCTTTGTCAGTTTAACTTACACACACAGAAGTGTCAGTGTGCGAAGGGTTTGTGTTCACTAATTTAACGGAACTACAAAAGATGATTTCCGCTGTCAGGGTGTTATCATTGCCGTTTCTCTCTCCCTCTAATGAAACTGCAGACTACCACAAATAAAAAAAAATATTTATATACAAAAAACATCCGCGTTGAATCCCTCTGACCTTGTTACTGGAAGAACCAATTACAGCAGAGAAAAATTGCCTGGAATGAAAAGGATGCATGTAGCTCAAAGCAATTGACACACACACACACACACACACACACACACACACACACACACACACACACACACACACACACACACACACACACACACACACACACACACACACACACACACACACACACACACACACACACACACACACACACACACACACACACACACACACACACACACACACACACTGGAATTCAGCTGAAAAGTCTTGTAATAAACAAAGGAGCCCAAAAAAAAGTTTACACTCAGGCCCTACACAGTCAGTGCGACACAATGCAAACAGAACATCTGTGCTCAATTACTGCAACGTCAAAATCTCCATTTAGCCCCCACCCCCCCGCCTCCTATTCCAATTCCAAAGTTGGGTAACAATGACAGACGACAGGAGTCTGTGAACCATTAGTTTGCACGAAGGATTTGGATCTTTATGGATTCAGGAAAACTAGCACGCATACATAAGAGGAGCCTGTCTCTGGGGTGTGTGTGTGCGTGTATGTGTGTGTGTGTGTGTGTGTCTGTGCTTTTTGAACTAACCCCATGGTGGGGTCCAGGGCGATGCCTTTAGGGTTGTACAGCTCCTGGTCCAGGAGGGTGACACATGTCTGCCCGTCCTTGTCACACACGAAGATCCTGTCGTCCACGTCATCCACAAAGTAGAAGTTTCCGGTGAGCCAGTCGATGGCCATCTGCTCCACATCTGGATGGAGGAGGTGGGGGTGGGGGAAGAGGTTATAAGGAGGGGGGGGAAGGCATGACACGGGAGGTGCAAGGGGGGGGGGGGGGGGGAAGAAACAGTGTTTTCAGTACTAGAATAGTTTCATTTTGACTGGAACAGAGCTCGAGCGTGTGATGTTGTTGTACTTGTTGCAGATGGTTCAGAGTTTGAACTCATCGTCATGTGATCAGTGAGCGACACTGTGCAGCAGCTTCCTCAGCAGCTTCCACACACACATGCACAGTAAAGACGTTTGGGGTTATTCCTGACTGACAAACGAGATGACGGCCAACTACAATAAACAAGTGTCCAGGTAATGTGTCCGTCACTCAGAGTCCCTCCGACAGACAGAATATGAGACGGGCTGTTTGTTGCTTGGAGGAGTGCGATGTTGCCGTAGCTGAAACTAAGCGACGACGGAAGGCCTGTGGTTTCCGCTGGGTTTATTTCTCCGAGGCTCAGCCCGCGCCAAAGGCCAGCGCCCCCCCCCCCAACCGTCGCTGAAAAATCAAACACCTGGACGCATGCACCTGGTACCACACAGGCACTTAGTGGAACATAAACAGCCTGCAGAAGTTCAACACAGACTAGGGTGGAGAACAAGAGCAGTGGAATGCCACTGAACTATAACTGTGCTGAATCTGTTACAAGACCACATGAGGTTGGTTGGGTGGGGGGGGGATCTGAAGGAGGAGAAGGAATAGTGAAACAGAATAACATGAGACATTAATATATCCCTCGCTCTGGTTCTGGTTTTCCCACCTCTTCCTTCCTGTCCTCAAACACCAGCTCAGCCGCACAAGTGGGAGCCAAGGACCAGAGAAAGAAAGCTATTGTGAAGGCTGAAGGAAAGAAGATGGGGGGAGATCATATGTCCAGAATTGTGAATTTCCTGTAGCGTATTTATTTAACCACAGTCCTTGAATAAAATACTGTTTCTTCTTGTACTAAATGTATCATTAGAGGATATTATTTTCTTTCTATTCCACGTTATTTACTTTGCAGACTGAAATCTTAAAACTCCTCAATGAGCAAATGCATGATGCTGATGAAGCCTGGCCATGCATGACTAAACAGAATATTCAACTATATTTACAAAGGTAGCAATCAGCTCCATCTTGACCAGCTACAGTTGCTTTATTCTGCCAACAAAATATAGACTATTTTAACTCTTGATACTATAAGACATTTTTGCAAATAACACGATACACCTCTAAGAAGTGTTTTCTTCCTGACCACTAGGGGGCAGTGCAAAGATATACCTTTAAGTTTTTAAGTTGTTGTTAGCAAACATATGCAACAGCATATAGCAAGATTAGCATTCAATCAAAGTTGTGTTTGAGTCTACATGGAAAATTAAGTTCAATATAAATTAGTTAATTGATGCCAAATTGAAATGTCATTAATGGCAGCTGAGACAGACTCACGATTGGCCGAGCATGTGTATTGACAGATGGCTACACTACCTCATCACTGCTGTGAAAGATAGCAGCGATCGTATCTGGGATATTTTTGCTTCATTTCTAGACGGTGGGAGGAATTCCATCTTTATATTCAGCCTATGGTTTCACAGAGTCATCATGAGCATTACTTATATAATAATAATAATAATTATAAATGATTTAACATTTAAATGCAAGATTTTTACTGAATTCAGTATTTTTACACGCCGATTTTGCTAATTTTACATATGTAAAGAATTAGAATACTTCTTCCAAAACAGAACATTGCACCTGTTAATATTGATTTTACATGGACAGTGAAAACTATACCTCTGTAAAGGAGCTAGAGAGAGAAAGTGTGAGTGTAAAGGAGGGACAGGGCCTTCATAACCACACAACTTGTATTTTCACAGCTGCCATGTGAAAGCTGGCCTGTCCTACAACACCTCAGATAATTAGGAATAAAGTGGTGCTGCAGGAGTCCTTGATGAAGGTGGAGGTCTAATGTTGTGGTGTGTTTACCAAGGGGATCGGGTCACTGTGCCGATTTGGGAAAAAGCAGGGGATCGATTTCTACAGAGAGGGAAGAAAATGGGGAGAAGGAAATGACAAAGCAGATTCCTCAGTATAAGACCACAATAAAAGTGTGCATAGTGAAAGCTAAGCAGCTATGGACCAATACATCCGACTGTATAATTCCAGAGCAGCTCTCTGTGTTTAGAATAACTGACACATTTTTCTGGGGGCCAAAGGGAGGGAAGTGGCACACTCCCAAATATTTGGGGTTTACGTCAAAATGAAAAGTGGAAAAATGCGATGGATGTAGAGGAAAGGAAGAAAGAGTGAGAGAAAAAGACAGAAGACACGAGAAAGACGAAGAGAGAGCGAGCGAGAAGGAGAGAGAGAGAGAGATGTGATTTCCACTAGGGAAACTTGGCCATTGTACAGCAGCATTTCTGAGGTTTATGGGAATCAGGGGCCGTGTCCCAAAGGTGCTCTTAATTTTTAACACACAGTTCTCTGTTTAAACGCTTCCAGCTGCTCAACAACACACTGCTTCACTGATTAAGCAATGGATAAACAACTGAGGGGGGGGGGAAGAGGAGATTGTGCAACATATGACGAGTGCTAAAACCCCAGAAAAAAAAGAAAGAAAAATGTCCGTCCCTTTGCTCTCTGACACCTCCTGCTCTCCATTCCACTCCACTCCTGCTCAATAATGCCGGAGACTTTTCTATCTCCTCCCATTCTCCTTCCCGCTCTCTCCTCCTCCACGCATCATCCCTGCATCCCTCCCTTTTCCGTCTGCTCCCAAGAGGTGGGAAAACAGTCTGGATTCATTAACTGCAGCTCTGACTGTCTGAAACTATGCTATTAAAAAAACAGAACAACACAGAGTAATTGAAAAAACAGAAACGGCTGCCTTCTTCCATTTTCCCCCTCCTCCCCTCTCAACAACATGTTTTCTGTGTGTTTTCGTATTCCACCCTCCCGTAGCGGTTGCCTCGATAACATATGTTTTGTTAAATGAAGCAATTCTGGGCAGAGTTTCACTCCAATAACTATATGAAGGAGCTGAAGTGTCGGGCATACATCACAGGCATCGCTGCTGCTGGAGCTACGCTGCTCACACGGGGGGTCGATAGTCGTAAAATCACTACAATTCCTTTTAATGGAGTTAATGCGGCTTTGGTACCTCTGCACTGTCACATTACTGTTCGGTCAATTTATCATGATCAACTACTATATTAACTGTGTGTCATTATATTCATAGATTTTTTTCACACCATTTGCTTGTTTTATATTTTTATCCCAAGTCTTGGTATTATTGCTAACGTGTTCTAATGGATCTATCTTATTTCTTGTCATTGATTTTATTGTAAAGCACTTTGAGCTGCATTTTATGAATGAAAGGTGCTTTATAAATAAAATGTTTTGTTATTATTATTATACTACATTTTATCGCATGTGGCTTTTGCATGTTACATAATAGGTTACGATTGTGATTATTAAGTTGGGCTTTTAGGACATCCTGTTTTCTGTGAGTGAGCTGTGTTGTGTTAAACAGTGTGCACTACGAGATGTCGCTTAGTCATGAGTGATTCTGTAGCCCCCCCACCCCTCTGTGTGTAACAGGAGTCTTGTCCCTCGGCCAAGAGCTTAACAGTTGTGATAGCGTTAGCTTCTGATGCATTAAAAACCACAAAGACGAGTTTGACTGACTGAGAATCATTTCATTCCTCACCAAAGAAAAAAATCTTCTTTCCCAACAACTACAGCTGTGATTGAAGCTTCAACACATGCTCATGCACTAACCCCACCCCCACTCGCTTTCTATGCCAACACTCCCCATCTGGAGAAGGCATCACATTGGGAAACAAACAAACATGAACCTTTTGGGCTCCAAATGTGTTTTCTGTTGAGGTCGGCCCCGGCAACAGGACCAAAGGTAATAAAGTGGATCGACTAGTTCAGTCTTAGACTTAAAGAAAACATGTCATTAATAGTTCAGGGTTACTGTGTGTGAGGGGTAATGAGGAGGAGGAGGAGGAGGAGGAGCCGGTTTAAAGCTGAACGAGAGCATGTGCTGGATGTAGAGACGATTTGAAAAAGTGCTGACTGGCTTGCCTTTTAACAGCACATGACCTCTTAAGGAGATTTCATGCCAGTGTCTGTGTTAAGCAGCACACTGTGCAAGCTCACTGTGCAGGGGGGGGGGGGGGGGGGGGCAGGTACTGTAGCTCTTACAGTACAAGCGGGGAGGAAGAGGGGCTTAGTGACAGGGAGAGAGGGATCAGTCCTCTTTTGCATGTGGGGCATCAGCGTCGACTTTTCACTGAATGGAAAGTGAAGTTAAACGATTTCCTCTTGGGGAGAGCTCTGCAGCTCAGCCCCCCTACAGCTGAAGTGACTTCCACCAGGGACAGATGTGTTAAAGAGTTGTTTGGTTCCTGCATCAATAAATCATTTGTCACCACATGTTACAATAAAGCTATTGTCAAACAGGAACTCTGGAAAATCAGGACTGGACATTTCCCAGAGTTTACCTTTCTCGTATAAGGAACGCGACAGGAGAATGTCCAGGTCAGTGGGTTCACAACAAGCAGAAAATGTCTGGAACATTGGAAGAACATGCAGGAGGCAGGACATGACATATACATTATATTTGCAGCCGTTATCGCAAACAGCTCTACACTCCCACCGTCTTTCCAGATTTACATCTTCATTTCTGCTTTCCTCTTTTTCATTCTGAGATATATAAGTTTAGCATATATCGCGTTTCAGAAACGTTATTGACACGCCAACTTGTCTATTGTAATTATCTTGCTGTATTGTCACATGCACTCTCTTGGACATTCCCTGGATATTTCCCAAAGGGTTGGCAGGAAAATGTCCTTAAAGTTCGGTGCAATTCACTTCACAAAATTCAGGAAAATGTCCTGACTTCAGTGAAGGTCTGAAGGCAGCTTGATTGATGTCTGAGAAGCACAGCACAGTAAGAATGGAT
Organism: Limanda limanda; assembly: GCF_963576545.1. Lineage (NCBI taxonomy): Eukaryota > Metazoa > Chordata > Actinopteri > Pleuronectiformes > Pleuronectidae > Limanda > Limanda limanda. Next base: position 11,073,995 of record NC_083639.1, read on the forward strand.
CTGTTTTAATAAAAATAATAATGAGATTTTTAAATAAAAGCTAAAATGAGTGGATGGAAACCTAAATTACACTATTGGTATAATTAGCAACACGGAGAACCACGCCATGTTAGGTATAGAATGAGAGAAAGTGTCTGTTTCATGAACCCTGAAAACTAAGTGAGCGAGAGAGAGTGCTAGAGGGAGGGAGGGGGGGTGGAGACACATCTGGACAACTCATCTGTAGCATACTGAGGTCATGAGTCACCCCAACCGCACACACGTCATTTCCTGTATGTTCACCACCCCTCGCCATTGGCTGCTGCCTCGCTCCCTCCATGTTGACTGTAATCATAAAGCTGCTCCTCCCATTCTGTCACACGCCAGCAGACTGTCCACAAAGATCAAGCCCGCTGTCTGCGTCTGGACAGCCGCTCCAGATTATGGACTGGAACAGATGTGGAAAAACTGCACTCTGAGATACATGTATAAATTTGTTTTGTGCTGACGCTCAGCATGCTGTCGGGCTTTGGCTGAGTGGTCAAAAGATGCACATATTCCTGACAAATCCGAGTCAAAATAAATATGAAAATTAATGCTTTATCCACTGTTTACAGCATATCCAGCCCGCGTTTGACTCAAATATGGTAGTTTTTATTCTGAAAAACACTGAGAACCATTACACAATTTTATGTGTGAAAATATCAATATTGTCACTGAGGTACAGGAAGTGGTGTGCCCTTTAATTGTCTCCGCTATTTCAACAATAAAGCTCAAATTCTACATCATCCATGCAAATCCTGTGCTTGCTCCTAAAAGGGCCAGTTCTTCTGTTTGTGTGCGTGCACAAAGATGCATCTATCTGTGTGTGTCTGCGCATGAGTACCATAGTGAATGTATGGGTGTGCATATGTGTGTGTGGGGGAGCAGGCGTGGAGAACCCAGCTGAAGCTGCTGGAATTTCCTGCAAATTCTTCTGCTCCCTAAATTGCAGAGTCCAATGTGAGCAGAGTTACAGTTCCACGATTACAGCCAGTGATTTTTACATTACTCTCATCACACTCATGAAGCACAAATGCATGTTTCCCAAGGTGAAATCTGTACACCGCTGATGTCATCTTTTTTGTAATTTGGAGATGGTGTTATAATGGCATGTTTCCCCCCCATCAGCCTGATTGATTAAAATAAGTACAGTGTAATATAAATATCAACACATCTGGTGATTTCAAGGTTTTCACTACACCGAGATATGCATCAGGCTCCTTCGTCTTATTACCGCGAGGGATGCCAAAATGCCTTGTGCATAATTTCCATTGTTCAGAGCTTGTCTGATATCATCTGGACTGAAATGAACATATTTCCGAATGTTAGCTAAACAACATTGCGGAAGACAGATTCGACCGACTGTCATCATTCGGCCTTTTCATTTTCTCTCCTGCTCTGCGTGGAAGAAGTCATTTCTGTCACGTTCATGGGAAAGAGATACGAATGGAGACAGGCTGCTGCACATTGAGTGAATGCGTTCAGTCACAATGTCTGCAGGCAAAGAACAAATTCATTTTTTTATAGTCAATGCAATGGCTGTATGTCTGCATTAATCTTGTGTAGAGATTAGAGGTTGAATTAAGTGATTGTGGTGACAACTGGGGAAGGACAGGGCAGAAATAATATAAAAATATGTGAGCGCATAACTGCAATGTTGTTTTCATTCAAACCAAAGTCCTATAATTGCAGATAAGAATGATACTGCAGCGAGAACAAACCATCTGTCAACCACTTCCCTCTAAGATAGTACAATGAAGCACCTCTGTTGACGCTGTGAGGATGAGCTTGTTGTTTCCGTTGCTGCTCTACTTCTGACTCACTGGAAACAAGCAGGCCAAACAAATCCGGCTGTGACTTGGCGAGGAGCATGCAGAGTGGGGGTGTGGCAGCTTTAAGCGTGCAGGTGATCACGCATTCGCTGCATACACATCTGCATTTAATTCCACTTCTTACATCTGCACCGTCTCTCGCACTCAGCTTCATTTTTTTTTTGGGGGGGGGCGAAAGAATCTTCATTGAGTTCTGCAAACAATATTTAGGTCATGGAAAATCCCAGCTGCTTTTAATGTCTTACCGTCATATATGACTCACAGGCTGTGCATGAGCAATGAGAAGCTAGGGACACGTCTATTCCACAGGGATGGATGGATCGGTTCTGGCCACAATACTGGGCTTTTATTGTCCACCTGTTATCATTTAAATTTAAAACTGAAACTTATTTAAAACAACCCACAGACACACAGGAATATAAATATGTCCATTCTAGTTTGGAGAGTTTGGCCAATTTCTGCCCTTTGGATGAATGAGGTGTTTGAAATGCAAATTTCATCCCCATCGCTTTTTAAAAGGATAGTTTGTTAAAAATGTTGAGGAAAAGCAGTTCACCTGTGTTGGTGTGACAAAGTTCATTGGGTGAGATTAGAAGTACATCTCCCTCAAGTGTGGGTGAAGAGTACCTGTGTGTTGTGTCTTGAATTTGAATGAGCCATGGTTAGTTGAACTTGACTCATGAACTGTGATGACAAAAAAAGGTTTGCAGTACGTTGAGTACTTCAACACTTTGAAGTTATGCCTTTTTTTATTCCATGCACCCAGCATATTCAAGGTTAGTTCTGAATGGCAGGAGGCTAAGCAGGATATTCCAGATGTGTATCTCACCAGATATGCCTTGCAACTCCCATTGGAGACATCCAAGGAGTTCTCGGGGCACGTAGGATTTATTTAATCCCTCCAGCGAATTTTGGATCTTCCTCTGGGGTCTCCTTCCAGTTGGACGTGCTCTGGGAACCTTCCGATTGAGGCCGCCCTGGAGGCATCCTATTCAGATACCCTGACCCTCAACTGGCTCCTATTGATGCACTGGGGCAGCGACTCTGCTACCTCTGGATATCCTTACTCTTCACCCCAAGGCTGAGCACAGCCCCCCAAAGGAACTAAATCCATCCACTTTTTTCATTCGGTCACTGCCCCAGACTTGACTCAGACTTGTCACAGTTGGATGAAGCCACAGAACCACATCGTCTGCAAAGAGCAGGAACACGATTCTGAGGTTTCCAAACCAGACACGGTGACCTTTGTGTTGAGGATATGGACAAGGCACTAACTTCGGTCAAACAATGATGGCTACTAACATGGGCCCTGGTTTCCTGTACACTCGCATTAACCCACAGGGTCCCTAGGGGATACGGTCATATCCCAAGTCCACAAAACACATACATACCGTACCAGCACTCGTATAAGTGATAAATCCACGGCCAGGATTTTCTGAAAACAGTGACTGTGATACTGGCATAGTTTGATTGACTGGATGAGTTATTTATATGGCCAATATTGTTGGGCAGTTTATGCTGAATGTTTGATTGTGGACCGCTGCAGGTGTAGTGTATAATTATGATCCTGCTGTACACATCACTTCTATACTCCACTTAATCCAGACCTGCATGAAGAATAGAACAGTGGAATATACTTTTCTGAGTGAGAAGATGTGTTACTTGCTTGTCACACACAATTTATTATGAGTTATGTACAAATTAAAATTCTATATACGTTATATGAAGTGTGGTGCAGGTCTGACATTTGCACATAAACAGCCTCACAACCAGAAACTGGAGGATTCAGCCTGAAAAAATTATGAGATGTTTGACATATTGCTGTGTGGCCACCAGTGATGGAGAGTGCCTCTGGCCTTTGTCCCATTAGAAAATCCTGAAAACTTGTACACACACAAACACACACACAGATACTTTGGGTGAGGTGGCATGGTGTGTGTTATTGTGCATTATGTGTAGAGAATTTAACTGTGTATTATTGGCCCTTGCAGATCATAATGTGCTGAATTCTGTGCTGCTGCTCACTGAATGCCGGTTGGACCATGACAGTGTGATTTAGAAATGCTGCGGTGTACTCACGGTGCAGGCTGAGGGAGATGTTGATGACCCTTTCCTCTGCAAAGCTCTTCAGATTGGGGATCTTAGCACATTTGAGGTGCGTGGACGAGGGGGCGTCCCCGACGTGGATCCAGCAGACTGTCTCCTCGGCATAGAGGAAATCCATGGCGGTGGTTTGTTTGGTGCTGGTGGACAGCAGGCTGTGGAGTGTGGTGCCACTCAGGGAGGTGGCTTGGATGTTCTGGGAGTTGGCAATCAACAGTACAGGCAGACGATCTACTGGTACTAGAGAGGTGACATAGATGACAGAGCTAAGAGTAGACACGAGGACCATGAACAGAGATCGGTCGTTCAGTCCTGCGGGGGGGTTGTGGTATACTCACCATTCTTGGCCTTGCAGGAGCGGTTGTCTGGCTGAGACAAGTAGCCCTCCACACAGGAGCAGGCGTACGAGCCTTCACTGTTCGTACAGGACTGACTGCAGGTCCCGTACACTGTGCACTCATCAAAATCTGAACCACAAAAACCACAGATTGTGTTATTGCTCGGTTAAAATATAAAAACAAAAAATCAGTTCACAAAGCACAGAGGATTAATATGAAAACATAGACCCGTCCATAGATGATATAAAAAAAGTGCTGATCAAAAAATACTCACTCTGCTTAGCGAAGCAGAATTCTGGGTTTCATGTGTCATGTGTTTTTGCCAGGTTGAGTCTGTGATTCATGTATTGTGTGATAATTCATTGGCTTGGCTTACATAAGTATCGCTCATCGCTGCCAGTCAGTCCTCTGTGAACCCAAATGACTACTGAGATTTCAGTGTTTCTAAACAGGCTTTTGTGGTAAATGCCCCACACTCCCACGCCCCCCTGAACTACCCACTGAGTGCTCTGCACGTGGTTGAGTTTCTCAAAAAACCTAAATAAACAGTGGCGCTGCAGCTTTGGGGGATGAAATAACTGCAGCACTGATGTGGAGTTACTGGACTGATAAGCGTGTAAGCCACGTAAGCTTATGTTTGCTGCTGATGCTGCACAGTGAACAACATTTTGCACATATCCAGTGGGTTTCTCATACTGTCAATGCTGCGGTTTCCTTTTCATAAATATATTTGAATATAAAAGATGAATTATCTGGTATTTTTCTATTGCGACTTATTGCTAAAAGTTTATTCAAAATGTCAGGCATCACTGAGGGACTTACAAGAACTCACCTTTACACATCTTTCCATCTGCGCCGATCTCATAACCACCTTTACAGTAACACACGGGCCCTTCAGGAGTCACTGCACAGTGTTCCTGACATCCCATGAGCGTGCAGTTGGATATGAACTCTGAAGATAGACACAGAAGAGGGGGAGAGAGAGAGAGGAAGAGAGAGAGGATGATGAGGCAATGAATGCAGGAACAAGGGGGGAGTGTTTATTCATGTTTCTTTCCTATCGCCCCCATTGTATCGGGCTGCAAACACAAACGACCGCGGTTCTAAAGGGAAGTGGATTTGCCCGTAATTACGTAATAATCCATTTAACATTCTGCAATAAACCCAAAAATTATACTGTGATCTGTTAAGTTTCATTCATCCCCCATGGTGCTATCTGGCAGACACAGAGCTTACGACATGCCTGTAGGTATCAGGAGCAGGTGCCGCTGAAGCTGCCATTGTTCCCTTTTGGGAGAACATTTAGAGCTCAGCTGGGAGCGGAGGTGCATTAATTGTTGACGTGTACGGCTAAATTTGAACAATGCTCCCCGGGACCTCCTCCTCCTCCTGACAGTGAGGCTCCTGTTGAAATATTGGGCTCAGTTATGAATCAACTTAGCATCAGAAGTGAAATGAAATGTTATCTACAGTAACTGCGGTTGATCGTTGTGCGAGTACATATCAGCAAATCAGAAACTTAAAGGCTCGTAGATATAGCGTTTCAATCTGGCACTGAAAAATTAAACACATCCATTGACCAGAATCCAACATTGATGAGAGCATATCCCTCGAGAAAAACAAACCCTGTCATCCATTATCTACACTGCTTGTCCTTCAAAGGGTCATGGGAGGGAGGGGGGGGGACTGGAGCCAATCCAAGCTGACAATATAGGCGAGAAGTGGGAACTTCCATGGAAGGTTCAGCAGAATATGGCAGGAAGGAAATAGACCACATCCATACTATCATATGTAATTTTCAAATGGAGCTCTAAAACCATACGTATTCATCCACACTTGAGTTGTAACTGAGAAGAACCAATCAGGAAGCGAATGTGGGAGACTTCGCCATCATTTTCAAATCTTTTGTTTTTGCCTGTCCATACTACAATGCAGCCCCGGAGTTTTTAAAATAAAACAGGGCCAGCAGCGTTTCCAAACTTCTATGTTTTTATGAATCAAAACATAGAATATTATGAATGTTGTTTGGAAGGCAAGAGTGACGTGTTTTAAAATAAAGATGAAGTGTGGACGCAGCCATTTAGAGACAACCAATCGTTCCCACTCACATTCACACCCAATTGACCTAAGCCACATGTCTTTGGACGGTGGGAGGAAATCATGCAAGAACATCCAAACTCAGATCAGGTTCAAACCCAGAACTTTTCTGCTGTGGGGCATCAGTGCTACCCGCTGCACCACCGTGCCTCCCAGTACAATAAATATTAGATATCTAACCCCGGAATGGAAAGCAAACAAATACTTCAGGCCTGATTTGACAATCAATACCTCCCTGCTAACCCCAACCATCTCCACTGCGACATACTCCACATCAAACACAGAAGGGCACAAACACAGCACGCTCCTGTCACACCTTCCAGTCAGCTGAGTGACTGCGTAATGGAAATTCGGCAGAGTTTTCAGAGCTCTGCACATCCTGTGAGATACAAATAAAGACACAGTGAGTCATAGTCAAACAGACACAGCCATGTCAAACCGGGCTGAGATCTATCAGTCACAAATGATTCACTTTGCCCAGAAACGCTGGCAGACGATTCGCACTAACACAACATCTCCGGGGAGAGAGGAACAATCCAGGATCAACAAACTCTTCCTCAAGACGCCACACTTTCAAAGGGAAACCAAAGCACAACAGTTCTGGTGCTGTACTGTACGTAACTCAGAGCTACTGACCAGATGAATTTCCTATGTCAGTGATAAAGTATTATCGTAGTAATGAATATTAAAGAGAGGCGGCACGTACACAAGTTTCCCATCTGCACTCCGGAGGCTTGCTGAGACAACCACAGCTCAAATTACAGACGTGCCCGGAATTTTCCAAAACAAGTCTGAGCACCAAACAACTGAGATGTGTTTAGAAAACCAACATGGGCAACAATGTAAACAACCGACCATGACACACACCACCAAATATTTATTCTGGAGCAAAAGAAATGACCACGAAATTTCTGTTTGGGTTCAGAATGCAAACCGCTCATATCTGTCAGATGACCCCTGACTGGGGCACTTAACACCTCTCTGGAAAACAGAAGATGTCACAGAGAGATACGCATACTTCAGACACACACACACACACACACACACACACACACACACACACAAACACACACACACACACACACAAACCTTTCAATATAATTTGAACTTAACCCCTAAAACCAAGTCTGAGCCTTAAAATAACTGCTCAACCCCGTGGGAGTTGCATGTTTGTCCACAGAAAGCTGCTGAGGTCCCATATGAGGTGAACACTCGCACATGCACACAGAGAGAAGTCCATTCTGACCTCAAAGTCCAGCCAGCCTGAAAGGGCATGAAAATTTGATGCGCTTTCCAATCCCTCTCTCCATGTTTCTTTAATAAATATTTCATCCCAGCTCATCTTTTTAAACCCAAAGTGCAGAGGAGAGATGGAAAAAGCAGGTGACCACCTCAGTGGAGGAGAAGAATTACAGGTTGAACCCCAGGAGAGCAAGAAATGGTAAGGTTTGTATTTAACTCTGACTCTTAAGGCCGGCGCATGCTTCTGCGTCGTCAGGGGCCCGCAGGCACGCAGCTGTAACGCAGGACTCGTTCTCATTCATGGTTCTCCAACCGTTGCGCGTGTTGCCATGCAATTCCCCGCCAGAACACTAGGCGCAGTAATGTTTTTTGTCGAAGTCGGCTCTTTGTGTGTTGCACGAAGAAGAGCGATTTATTTACATCGCCACGGCGGCTCCGCAGAGCCTTTTTCTGGCGGAAAAATCCGCCGGTTAGTGACGGGTTATACTAGTGGACATAGTGTTGGATCTCTTCTGCCAAGTGCTCTTCTATCTGGTCCATATTCGTTCTTCTAAATCCTCCGTGGTTTCCGGGCATGAACCGGAAATGCGACTCCGGAAATGATGTAGTCAGCAGACCAATCACAGCCCTCGCGGCCGGGTGACGCTTGCGGGGCTTTGCCGTCTAGTTAGAAAAATTGGCCGACGCACGTAAGGACGTAGGAAGGGCCGTGAGGGGCCCGCAAGGGCTCCTGCGTCTCCGTTCCCGTGAAAACGCAGAAGCATGCGCCGGCCTTTAGAAAGAAAGAAATTCAGAGTCGTGGAATAACTAATCATTAAATCTTGGATTTTGGCTCCAGCTTTAGCTGCTGGTGTCTGTGTAGGCTGGAGATGAGAGAGAAAATCTACTATTAACACAAATCAAGGTCGTTGATATTTAGCATACACTCTAGGGCAGTGGTTCCCAAACTTTTTGTGCCCAAGGCACACCAAAGGACAAATAAAAATTTCAAGGCACACCTATTGTGCAAAATAGCCTTATAACACGTGTTATCACTAATATCATCTGTTTATCTGTTAAGTTTATAATTATTTACTAATGCCAAATAAGATGTGACCAAGACAACTATTCTACTCATGAAATATTTATTAACAATATACTTCACAAAAATATTTAAACTTTATCAAATTGGGCTTAATCAAACACACCCATTTCAACCAGACAGGTGAGGCAAAGGAAACAGAAATTCAGCAGAGAACTGTCCATGAGAAAGCTGCATGGTCCTGAATCTGACCCACAAATTATAACTGTAACATTTAGAATCAGGCTTTTTTTGTAAATATTCTGCCTACTAACAAATCAGTGGGACACATGTGCCTGTCGGGGCGCACAGATTTTTTTAATCCTTGGTGGCACGGAGGAGAGGGCCACTCGCAAGTCCTGCTCAACAGAGAGCCGTGACCTGGTCTTGTTCTTCATGTGAACAAGAGTGGAGAACGCCAACTCACACAGGTAGGTGGTGGGGAAATGAAGAAGTTGGTCGATAGCGTGGTGGGAGATGGTTGGATATTCTGATGCACAAACCAACCAAAACTGATCGAGTGTGAGCTCACTAAATTTCAGTTTCAGCGTGCGGTCCGCACGGAGCTCTGCGCTCTCCTCTCTCTCCTTCATAGTGAGCTTCTCGGTTGAGGACTCGGACTCCTGGTTGAATGGGTCTCGGATCCAGTCATTGTCCTCGATGTCCGCCACACGTGGAAAATAGCGCTCAAACCTCTCTTTTAAGGTCTGAAGGTGTTCGGCATATATAGCGCGCTCACTGGCTGCCTGTGGCGCAGCTGATGCCAGCGGGAACATGTTCATGGAGCCCTGTTCCAAAGCCTCGCGCCACAGGGTCAGTTTGCCCATAAAGCCCCGAATCTTGTCTGTGGATGATAAAATGTTTTCATTCCTGCCCTGAAGCCTGGCGTTTAACTCGTTGAGATGCCCAAATATGTCTGCAAGGTAAGCCAGCCTGGCGCACCAGCTCTCATCCGCGAGCCTGTCCTTATGAGGGACAGCGTGTTCACGTGAAAATTCCAAAAGGGGTTGTCGGACTCGGCAGTCTCTGCACTGGTGGTTGGTGGTTTGCTCCGCAAGAGAAAGCGCTCCATTTTCCCTCTTGTTTATGTTTTAATGTTGTGTTCACCTGCGCCACTGCGCGAACAGCGAAATGTGGGATCCTCTTTGAGGATTTTTTAAATAGTTTTTAGATAAAGAGTTTGCCTCTGTATTATGGAATGAGTGCATTCAAAGTAGTATATAGTAAATTAAAATAATTATTTTTGTATAGTTGTATACTATATTGCAGTAGGCTATGGTTGTCACAAAATCCCACGGCACACTTGGACTTGCCTCACGGCACACCAGTGTGCCGCGGCACACAGTTTGGGAACCACTGCTCTAGGGTATGTATTAATGATGAAGTGGTAATGATGCAGGCTGTTCTGACATACGTCAGGATTTAGTCTAATCTGAGGCACAAAGCTGCTTGATGGACGTGTTTGATTTTCTGATCATCAGTTGTGCTCGTCTGTTAACCTTTGACAGACGTGCCTACAAAGATAAAAAGAGGTGATCATCAGATTTTACAATTCATGCTTCAAGCTGCAGAACTAAAATCATTAAAAAATCAAGCTGTGAAACGTGTAGAGAGTATCACAGGATTAGAGCCTGGTTAGAATGGATTTTTAAGGGCTGATGCCAATGCCAATATTAAGGAGTAACCATTTCAGTACTAATATATCATCAGATACATATATTTAACTGAAATATAGGTATGCGCAAACTTAAACGTGGATACTGATACGTCTTGACAATTTTTATCAGTTGATTAAATACTGAATCTCCATAAAATACAATTCTATAAAAGAAACCCTGAACCTTGAATCTGCTAACAGAGGAAGTTCTCAGTGCAGTTGAAGTTCCCTTTAGACCTCCACCGCCGACCCAGTGAAGACATTTAGCTTTGTTGCTCAATAAAGGTTTTTCCTTTTTGTCTTGGGATGTGGTCTGGATCATCTGACTGGATCATAACAGCTATTAACAGCTATAACAGGGTCATCATAAATAACTTCCTGGTTTCTGGTTTGAAAATGTTTTACATTTTAATGTGTATTTAACGGACGGAATTTACGACTGCCCTGCTTTAAATATACACTGTAAATATAGTGAATGTCCACCCTCCAGCTGGTTGTGTCTCCATGTAGCGTACAGACTGTGGTTTGATGGAAAACACACACACAGCGTGTTTCAACAAAGAGCAATATCACATGATGTTCCTGTGACGACTGAAGGAGTGAGAACTATATAATAGAAGGACTCCAAGACCTCTGCCTTTCATTTCATTCACACAGGGATCACCAGCACAATAATGACATTATTAACCCTTTTTACACTCATGTGTACAGACTGTCTGACAGCAGAATGGATGTGTGGGACAGTGGTACCTCGGCAGTGTGGCCCCTCGTCCCAGCCGTCGGTGCAGTCGGGAACACCGTTGCACAGTTTGGCCATGTGGATGCAGAGCTCCGTCCCTCCACACTGGTATTCATTGGGAGGGCACCGGGACACAGTGCTGTGTGGACCTGAGAGAAAGGAAAAACACAAACACGGTCAAACGAAAAGGCCAAAGTAGGAAGTTGAGGTTCTTTTTATGACTTAGAGCCAAATTTGTGCTGTTTTTCAAGTTCTCTCAATTCTTTGTTCTGTAACATTCCTTCACATGACTAACATCAGATGTGCAATTCAATGTTGTCAAAGTTTTGCCAATTCCAAATTTATGGAATTCCTGGAAACTATTGGCTCTTTTAAAGCTTCACATTAACTTTTCATTTGGTTATTTATCATTCTATTGACTTTACACTGTCTGACCTGTGTGTAAAGAACTTTAAACAGATGATTCCACTAAAACTTGGTTTGTTTGTAAGAAAGATTACGCAAACACTACTACGCAGACTTCCATGAAACTTGGTGGAAGGATTTGTTATGGGTCAGGAAATAACACTTCAACTTTTGGTGTGGATCCGGATTCTTTTCACATTCTTTAACATTGTGAGTTAGGGTAAGTTTCAAAGTTTTCCCGGTTCTCCCAGGGAATCACTCAATCAATCTTTTTGGATGAATTATCATAAACACAACCAATCGATTCATTGATAAATAATTTCAACATAAGTAAGGACTTTTTAGTTACATAAATTAAAATGAAGTGGTGTTTATTTAATGTGTATATATATCAAAATAAAGGAAGCATTCCCAAAAATGTCCAGTGAGTTTTAGAGAGGTCTGTCCGACCCTCTGTCGACTTAAGTTACTAAAACGATTCTTTCTGCCTGTGTTTGTAACAAGAGCATCTCTCAGCAGGCAGATACACAAGCACAATTTCTTTGCCACATGGATAACACTGCAAACCCTTCTCTGAGAACACAGCTCCAGCTGTGACACTCAAACACCCTGTTGCAAGCAGATTGGTTTGGAGTCATGGAGGCGCATATCTTACAGTACGATGTAGCTGTGGTTTTTTTTAAAGATTGATTTTAGCCCCGGCTGTTTGTTATCTGCCTTCTCTGTTTGTCTCTTTCATCTATTCTGCCCCAAGTATAAACTGCTCAGTAAAGCAGAAATACTTTAAAATCAATCTTAGTAAAATACTGCCCTTCCATTCTACCAGTGGATGACGAGCGGCCGGCCGGTGTGTGTGGCTCACGACACATTTACAAGATTGCAACAACACAGAAATGATTTTCTATAATCTCACCAAGTGATTGCCTGTCAGGATATCTGTTCCTCAATATCTGTGGATGGCACTGCTGTGGTGGGTCTCGTCATGACACCCAGAAACAAAGACAGATATTGACCTACAGCAGCAAACATTGTGGATATGAATTCAATAAAAACACCAGAGATGAAGCCATAGAATATTGGGCCAACATAGTGAGGCATCCAAACTGACAGAATCCTTAAATATTATCACACAAGAAATCTCGGAGCCCATTGGCAAGCGGACAGTATTTTGGGACTTGAGATGTAGACAGCAGATCCTGGCCAAGACTCAGTCCGACTAGTTTATTTTATCACACGAGTTGAACGTTTCTCAAAACAAAACATAAACAGCGATACTTCCTGTGGGTGTTTTTTGTCCAAATGACATTTTGGCTAATCTCTGTTACAACTATCTGCATATGAATGAAGATTCATTCAAAAGCTGATACTGGATTCATTTCTGTCGATGTGTTCCATCTCTTTTGCTTTTCACACAGACTGTTTACCTGCAGGAAACCAAAGCCTGCTCAATCATGATTCGTCATACTAAATCGGAACAGAAACCAGAGAGCTTCTGGAGGACTCATCATTTTGACCCCTGCTTACAGATTTTAAAGACAGTGAAAACAATTCCTGAATCTGCTCATCCACCCCGACATTTTAATCAGTTTCCCGAAACATTTCATGGAAATTGGTTCAGTAATCATGGAGACAAACAAACAGCAATCAAAACTCTCATGGTGGAGATAATTACAGTGGCACAGCAAAGATATCTTCCACATGGCAACAAGATGGTCCAGATAGTAAAGCCTTTCCTGATTAGCAGAAACTGGGTGTATCCTTCTCTCTCCCGTTCTAAGCAAGAGCTCTGGTGTGTAGTTACTATACCTTCAGCTGCAGTGAAATGAACAAGAGAACACACAAGGCTGGAGATTATCTCCACCAGCTATAAACAGAACAAGAATCTCTATCACTAGACTGTTCTTTCCAGGTTTACTGCTTAACCTCTCTACTCATCCTTCTCACCAAATCGTCGAAAGCCCATTTTGAACACGTAACAAACGTCTAAAAAGATCCAGCCCCTTCACACTTCTTTATATTGTTGTGTCGAATTCTAGAGCCCAGAGATAAAATGATGTGGTTCACTGTCTGTGGCACCACGAAGTTCTCTCTAGATGTCCTACAGCCTTGTTGAAACAACTTATTGCACTTTTACAAAGTATAACACAAACCCTTATGCACTCTAATCCCACAGCGAAAGCCACTTAATGAGGGAAGTGTTTAGACCATCACGGAGAGACTACATTGATAATGAGACAGTGTACGTCAGGATCTGTTTGACTCAGTGCAGCGACCGATCAATCAATTCGAACATTCACTCTGTGCTAATTAATCAGGGCTGCCTGTCGTAATGTTGTGACATCAGAAAACTTTCTGTAGTTTTATAAGTTGGGGAAACTGTTCTTGTGTTGCTAACAAACCAGTTTGTTTGGTTTCTGCACGACCATGACAAAGACAAATTCATCTCTAGGTATCACAGATTGTTTCAATTCAAAAAATAATATAAAAAATAAAAAAATTCAGCACATCGCTCGCTATTTTGTTCCTTCCTTGTTTCCCAATGGGTCTGCCTGTCCCCTCTCATCCATCATGGACTTTACATTCATCCTTTCCTCTTGCCAACTTAACAGGCGAAACCGCACGGCAGAAATCCAAAGAACCATTGTGGCAGCATGAGGCGGCCACGAGGAAAAACTAGCAGGAACTACAAACACATCATTATCCAAGCTGGGCCTTGCCAAATGACTACCTTCACTACATCCACAGCATACACACACAACCATCCCAGAGCCACAACACCAACAATGAGCATGCCAGTTAAGCGGCTACAGGCCTGGTGAAGTAGTGTATGCTAAGAGAGGACTTTGGGGTGCTGAGACAGAAAGCATATTCATCTTGGACGGATATGACTTTGTCCTAAAACTACAGCTCCTCTGCAGCCCATATGCCACTGGTCCAAAACCAATTAACGTTTAGCTTTTTTCTGCAATGGGAATATGATCTGCATTATCTCCAGGGTCGAATGACTCTGCAGTAGACATGGCTCCGGCTCCAATTGGCAATTAATTAAAACAAGACACCCGGGTGAACATCTTAATTTCTTCCTATTTTTTAATTTGTTTTTTCCACTGCAACGTTATGAGTCGCATTGAACTTCCAGTCGTAGCCATGAACGTTTGTGCACAGGGTTCTTTTCCTTCAGACTGGTATGACGGCAAGGTGAGGGAGCTTGTCAGTGTCCAGCATGTTCATGATGAGGAACATGACTCACTTGAGGAAAAAGAACAGGAAATTAAACTCCTGTACAGGTTGTGGGAAAAGAGTCAATCACCTTTTAAGCAGGTTTAAACACATTAAAAAATACCAGAATAGAATACCAATTAGTTTTGATGTAAAATAGATATAAGACTATGAATCTGTGCAGCTTCCACTACATCTATCAGTGAATATACAGCTGAAGTCTTGAACCAAGCAAACAGGGCTTTTCTCCTTCACAACATTATAACTGAACCCTTTTTCTTGGATGGAGTTTCCTGCCTTGTGACTCTGACTGCATTTTCATCCACAACAAAAAAGGACTAATGACTCAGCACAAGTTTTGTCCAAACAGTCTATGTGTTGCCCACAACCCTGTGCTGCAATTTCCAACTACGAAAGGGGACACAACAATTCAGAAGACGTTAACCATAGGGACAGGGAATTTCTCTATCGTACACATGAAACAATCAATATTTGTTGCGAGTGTTTGATCCAACCGTTTTTGTCTTTTCTCTCTCTTCTTGTTTTTTGTTTGACGCATGAACTTTATTGGAAACCAATCACTCTTCCACTTATTCTCCCTTCCTGTGGAAAGTCAAACTGTTGCTTGCCCCAACTCCTACTCACTGCCTCTCCTTCTTTATCTCTTCCCAGCATTTTCCTCCAACATCTGTTGACCCATTTACAGTAATTGTGTAAGAGTGAGGGCAAGATGTGGATAATGAAAACTGTCAAAGACAAAGAGAGGGAGAGCGAGAGGGAGAGAGAAAGACATAGAGGACCAAGAGGGACACCTCGTCGACAGGAAGTGGACAGAGCCCCACAAGGCTTCATTTTTGTGCAAGTTGGCATCAAATCCGCAGTGGAAAAAGGCATCACTAATGTGAATTAAACAGGTTATTTTATTCCACATTCCTCCACTGTGAAGGAGCCAGGTTAACTGTTTGAGAAGTTGCTATTTCCTCGACGCTGTTAATTGACTCGTTTGCTGAATGATCTACACAAGCTGGCAAGTAAAGCCTCACGTATTGTAGAGCTCAATTAGGACATTTTAGGAAAAGTGTCTCCGTCATCGACCCATGCGAGCTACCCTCGTGACCGGGCCAGCGGCAGACAACTGACGCTGGAGATGTGACCGTTCTTTTCCTACGGAGAACCTGAGGTTGTTCCAAGGTCTAATTTCTCAGCTACAGGCGTCACAGAGACGTCAGCAGGTATCAGGATAGATTTCCCTTCTTCCATAGGTCTGTGTGACTCAAAATTTGCCTTAAGATGAACAAAGTACAACTTCAACTTCGGTTATAACATTTAAAAAATGTAACTATGTTTTGTTTTTTCCTTAACAAATCCTTAATTCAAGAGCATGGTCTTTCAGTTTGAGTGCAGGACTTATTGATTTAACATACAGATATTGTCATGGTTTAACACAAAACCCTGTTCTCGCACTCAAATAGTCCCGGCTTGTGCTTAGATTTGCTCTGCTTGTGCTCAAAATGAGCAGTGGCATATTGTGTTGCTTGGACTAGAGCTTCAGCTCACTCTCCCTCTGTGCTTGCGTACAACGTGCTTTCAGATTCCTCCTCTGCTCTTGGAATTTTTCCTTTGCACTTACATTTTTTTGTGCAACAAGTCTGTCAAAAGTCTGTGACCAATAGAATGCCAGGTGTAGTGTTGGCAAATTAAATTGTCCTGTCCTCGGTGTGGTTGGGTTTGCTTCCAACAGTAGCCTGGTGGGATTTTAACAACCCCGTTAAAGTGACCACCTGAAAAGGACTTTAAAAGAAGTAAAAATAAATCAGAGAACTGTGTGAGCATGAGGAGAAGAGCTAAAGCTGGAGCAAAGGAAATAGTTCAAGCAAAAAAATATCTTAGAGCAAGAGATATTTTGCTGTTTGAGCACAGATGAATAGGTTTATTTAGTCCAAGTCACCAGTGAAGCCAAACAAAGCCTTTCTTCGTCAAGGATCTATCAAAACAAGATTGCAGCACAATGGATTTCAGACACCTTGCACGAGTGGAGCCTTTCACACAGAGGCGGATCACATGCAGACTACCTCACGGTCCAAAGTAGCAAGGGAAGAGGGGGGTGCCGGGGCAAGAGAACTAATGCCATTGTTTAGATCACACAAATCGGCTGTGGCTCCCTATAAAGCGGACTGAGCCGCAGTGCTGTAAGAAGCGTCACATGCAAATGCCTGATCTGAAGTGTGGCACGGCCACATGGAGGGAGAGCTGTGGAAGGGTGAGGACCACGGGGGCACAGTGATGAAAGGGGGGAGGCTGGCACGTTCTTGTTATGTGCCGTTCCAGGATTAATATTTCAAGCCACACTCCCCCCTAGTTTATGTATCCACTGTAGGATTTCTCAAAACTTTTCCTAATCTTTGGCCTTTTGTTTCATAAGCAACATTTTTGCAGAATTATTCATCGTGGAAACTGTCTTTTCATCTGGGTTTCCTCTCCAGTAGCGGAAGGAGGCCCAGGCCAGCTGAGGGAGAAAGAGTCAGAATCTGGGTTTGGATCAGGCTGAGCCCAGAGCTGGTTCGGGGTTGTGGGGATTTTCCATTCACGAGTTCATGCTTTCCCCTCCATATGCTGGTGAGCACACAATGCTTCTTCAACCAATAGCAAACACACAAACAAACAACAACGTGCTGCCAGTACTTGAGCGAAAACATGAAAGGGACTTTATGTGAGCCAGAATGAGGGCAACTGTTGAGGCTGCACACGGCCTCCAGCTTCATTCTCAAAACCAAAGGAGCTTTGACACATGAAACAATAGTCGCAGAACATTCTCCTGACAATTATTAGATCACTAGAATCAACCAGATACTTCTCACAGACATCAACCGTCCAGGGATAGATGAATAATTGAAAGTGTTGATCCATAAATATACGCCTCATGAATAATAACTGTTGCACTACTTTACCGCAGCTGCTCATAATGACAAACTAATGCTGGGTTCCTCTGACCGCTGATGACCATGTCCTCACACATTGGCTGGGCCCTTTTCTCCGATGCTCTTGGCCCCTGTGACACATTCTTGGACGGAGCACCCGAATCCTGACCCAGCAGCCCCGAGCACAACCCCCTTGCCCCCCCACCTCCTCGTCTGCCCTGCCAAAGGAAGAAAAGTCCAAAACAACTAGGACACGGCTCTGGAAACACGAGGCAACACAACAACACCAGAGCTTCATTCCGGCTGAAAGTGGACAGAGTGTCTAACCTATCGCGTTTTTGATGCTGCTAAATCAACACGGACTTGTCAAAAAAGCTTGCAGGAAGCCGGCTGAGCGACGGCTAGCAGCAGAGTGTCGAGGATAACGGCGCCTGCACCACACTGTTTATTCCTGACAGCTCTCCTATAGTAAACACTTCACTCTGCAGGGGGAAAACAACACATTACCCGGCCACTCCCACTGCATCTGTGGGTGCCTCACCGACGCCAGCTCGGGTTTGTTCTCAGCTACCTGAGTTTCCTTTTGCCCAGGAAACGCACATCTCAGTACAAATGTGCCACCACATATATAAGGGCCATGAGCTATAAAACAACATCAATAATTTTCACAATGTAAAATATAATTTGCATCAATGGTCTGGTGTGACCCATTGATTAGGAGGTTTATTAATTTCTTTATTCTTGGGTTGAGGTGTGGCGCTAGGCTTAGAGTGAGACACTACACATGGGGGGGGGGGGGGGGGTTGCTTCTCTTTTTAGTGGACAACTGGACAACCTGGGAGCCCGACCAGCACAACAACAGCTGACGACCCAACAAACCTCCAGTCGAGACACGACTCTGGAGCCCTAAAAGGCTAACTTTATGTGTTTTCAATGAATATAAAAATCTTGTGCAACTTTATCATATAAATTCAATGTAGATGGTCAGACTTAATGAAGAGTTTCCTATCTTGTTTTTTATCATGAAATAAAGTCACGATCATGCACACATTTTACGTGTAGCACGGGCCTGCTAGTGAAAGACGATGGAAAGTTCTTCTGAGAAGCGCGAGTGATCCATAACCTCCTGCGCACACCACAGGGACTGGATTAAATTTGACCAGGTGAACATGATGGATAGTAGTAAGCCAGTTCAGTCTCATAAAAATAACAATATAACATGAGTCCACTTCATATCAATATATTCAAAATGGAAAAACTAATATTGAAATCGATTTGTAATTTTAGGCCATATCTTCCAGCCCACAGATCAATGCAGTTTATTGTGACCATGTCTGGCTTTAACCCCGGTGGCAGACTATGTGTCCTCTCTGCACTCTGCACTTGACTGTTGGATCTTTGGTCTGTTGGCTCTCTCTGCACACCCTTCTCCTTCCAATATATCAACACCACATTTTCATTCCTTCCTGGGGGGGCTTCTGGGGTGGCTGGCAGGGTGACAAGCAAAGCAGGAAGGCTAAATCCAGCTCTTGAAAGCACAACAAACTGAGCCTTCTCCAAACATAGAAGCATTACGGCTCCTCTGGGCAGAGAAACCTCAAGGCAAACACTCCTATCAGCAAAGTAAATTGAAAGAGTCATATATCTGGGATATATATCAGCTCTATATCGGTTATCGATTAACAAAGAGTAAATGCAAACGGATGAAACAAATGAAATCAGTGGGTTAGGGTTAGGAAATATCAAGAAGTCCCGCACACACCTGCTTCCTTAAGCTTGTGCATAAAAGGACAGATGACAAAAGTTGTAAGTGCACAACTCTCTTACACACATGGAAAACAGACGCACACACACACACGCACTGTCTCGCCACTTTTCTATCGAACACACAGATGAAAGAAGAAAAACACACTTATTACCTCGTGAAAAAAGGCTCTTAAGTATTGATTATTTCTGAGAATCTAACTATTTGTTTCATTCTCCCATTATTTCCTCACAATGGGCTGAGGATTAGCCTAAAAGTACTGTGCAGGGTTTTTTTGTAGAAGAAGAGAGACGGAGCCATACAGCTGCCATAGAATGACTTAACGCACATCTCAGTACAAATGTGCCACCACATATATAAGGGCCATGAGCTATAAAACAACATCAATAATTTTCACAATGTAAAATATAATTTGCATCAATGGTCTGGTGTGACCCATTGATTAGGAGGTTTATTAATTTCTTTATTCTTGGGTTGAGGTGTGGCGCTAGGCTTAGAGTGAGACACTACACATGGGGGGGGGGGGGGGGGGTTGCTTCTCTTTTTAGTGGACAACTGGACAACCTGGGAGCCCGACCAGCACAACAACAGCTGACGACCCAACAAACCTCCAGTCGAGACACGACTCTGGAGCCCTAAAAGGCTAACTTTATGTGTTTTCAATGAATATAAAAATCTTGTGCAACCTTAATATGTGAAAGGCACTTAATGCAGTCTGTTTTGGCTGAGGGTTCTTATCCAGAAAGCAAGAGGGTAACTTTAATCATCACAAATTAAGCACCCAGCCCCTCACCAGACAGTAATTTCTATTTGTTATGTCGAGCATTAGAAAGGTAATTCAAAGGACAGATAACTAATTATGGCACAGAAAAATAGCTACTCAGACGACAGGAAAGGCCCAAGGGGGGGGGGGGGGGGGTCACGGAGCAGGATGAGCGCGATCGTCGTTATAAGGAGACCAAAGTGAAACAACCGACACAGGAGACAAGCTGTGTCTTCACTAATGCACTCGCACATTCAGGATGCAGTCATTTTATTTCTGCCACTAATCTCACACCAGGTGGTTCATCGTAAAGAGGGAGAGAGAGACAAACGAGCCACGAGGCGACGACAGGTGTTCAACATCTGTGCGCCTGTACCTTCGAGGTGCGGGGGGGGCTGTGCAGCTTCAATTATCATACACCCTCATCCTCTTGCAATATATACACCACTCAGTCTCTCCTCTTGTCCCAGGCCTGCTCCTACAGTCTCCCCTCCCTCCTGCGGGGAGCACTGCTGAGATTACATAATGACTTTTTTTAAATGTAAACCCCTGACACACTTTGCTTGTCTGATTACAGACTGGGGTCTGCTGTCCTTCTTCGGAGGCCAGCGTTACCCTCTCTTCTGCCCCAGCCTCAAATCCTCATCCAAACAGAAACAGCCAACTGGAGGACGCCATCTGGCTCACCACAGCCTTTAATAGAGCATGTACATTCAATATATAAATAGAGCCTTTATGTATAAAATAAATGTATAAAAAGAGTATATACATTAAATATATAAATAGCCCATATGCATTAAATATATAAATGGAGCCGGTACAGCATGCGTATATTGCAGATCTATCTATCTATCTATCTATCTATCTATCTATCTATCTATCTATCTATCTATCTATCTATCTATCTATCTATCTATGTATTTACATTGAATGTATACAGAGTATGTCTGTATTAGAGCTAAGTTCAGCTCAAACTTTTGTTTTAACTTCTCAACTGATTTGTGACTAGATGTCTTTCTGTTGGATGTGGAACTAGCCAAAGATATAGATATATCAGAGTTGTGTTACAGCTGTATCTGTATAATAATATAATCTGAGTTTTCAAATGTTTTCAAGGATTCTGGTTTCCTTTCTCTTTTTTAATTAAATAAAATTCAATAACCATACAATGGAAAGCATAACCTTACTGCATATTCTGTGACCACTTTACTGCCAAAATATATGGCACCCATGTGTATGTGACAAGTTTCAAAGCACTAAACTTAACAAACACCAAACAGCTGTTGGTGTTGGATGTAATGCTCAGATTGATATTTGTCTTTATGCATGTGTCTTAGAGACTGCAGTGGAATAACAGTTTGTTCTAAAAAGGTGGAACACTATTGTGTCATCTGAGGGGAGACATCAGTCTGACATCTCTGTGTGTGCACACTCACACCTGCTGCAGCTTCCTGCAGGAACAAGGTGCTTCTTTTATGCTCAGCAAAGGTTTGTTTTCCCTGACATGTTGATGGTTAGTTAAACTGGGTGGTGGCTGCTTTTAGGAAGCAGGATCAAACACATCCTCTTCCATATCTGCTCTGTATAACCACTAGTTAGGGTCAACTATCTGGTAAATGAAACTACTGATCTAATGTGCACCAATAACAATAAACTCCCTCGGGGCTCATTACAACAGCTGTGGGTTTGGTACAGCAGATTTTATTTTCCTTTGGAAGCAGTCTTTCATTTTATTGACAGGAGTCAGTGAGATGCCAATTACATCATGAAAGATTATGTTTTCCACTCTGAAAGTGGCTGTTACAAAAGTGCTTCATCTCCTAAAGAGCTAATTGCAGCCTAGGTGGGAACTGTCTGTAAAGCTGCCATTATTACAGGGCAGGGGACATCATTGTTGTGTTACACACTTCCTGTGTTTCCAGGGCACACTCACTGCACGTGGGAATATTTTAGGGCCCTAATAAAGTCTACAGCTCAGAGAGATGAGCCTGCACGCTTCCTGAAAAGCTATGTTCCAGCCATATACCCTCATAGCATGGCTTTCAAATGTTCATTTATTAAAAATGCACATCAAAGCCCTACATGAAAGGCATATGCCCGCACAACCATTTTGTTTTTGTTTTACTTTTTCAGCATCCTTCTATGCCAGTGTGGCCCAGCACGCCGGGGTACAAAGAACAGCATTGTGGGGGTTACACAGCAGCTGCACTGGACAGTGGCTGACTTCACTGCAATAGCCAACACCCCAACAAAGGCCACTGTGAATCCCCGTCCACATGAGTGAATAAATAAACCTCTCTCATGCATCTTTCAACTAGAAGCATCCGCCAAAGCGCTTTTATCACAACAATCAAACTATGAGTGTTACTCATTATATGGGGGGTGCACATACAGTTTGTAAAATAAGTTTGTATTTTACTTTTCCATTCTCGTGACATTGTTACAGCTCAGAAAAGTTATTTTCCAGTTTTTCAGTACATCACATACATATGATAAGATCCAAAAATGCAAGCACATTGAGCTTAGCTGAGATTCTGCAGTAAACATCACAATTGTGTTTGGCTGTTTATTCAAATGGAATTTTGTTTTCATTGAACAATGTCCAGTAGAGAGCAACAGGAAACACTGGGATACTGTTGAGACAGAGTTTGGAATTGATTCCCCCTAAAACCTCCACCGGGATGCCAGCAAAAGCTGGGCATTGTTGTTTTAGCAAAACTTTACTCAAACAGGAGTAAAAAAAATAGTCTAAATTAAACTGGAGATTTGGTGCAGGAGTAACTCTTTACCGCAGTAGTACTTCAGTATTTGGGACAAACTGAAAATAAACTACAGTTCCCATAAGAAATGTTCTAATACCAACATCAGAAATTCCTCCGAAACTGCCGGAAATGCTTGGTAGGGCATTGGTGAGTATGCAGAGCTATGTAATGGTCTAATACAACATCTTTAAAGAAAGCACCTCTTCTTCACCACTGCAAATCAGCAGTTGTGCTGTACTGTCACTAGCGAGTGCTGTTTTTACAGGGCGAAGAATACATTATTTAAGCTAGCGTAGCGTTAGCCAGAGCTAGCTTAAACATCAGCAATTAGAGACTTAAGTTTTGAGGGGTTACAACAATTGCATCACACAAATTGTTGTTTAATTCTACATGTATTTATTTGTGTTATTTTTCAGTTGTGACTGTCAAATTAGATAATAAAAGAAGTTCTATACTATTCATTCATTACATGTAATAGTTTGTCACAGGGTATAACCTGAGCCAGGTCCTACAACAACGGTAGCAATCATTATCCCATACAGGGTTAGCTTACAGCTGTTTAAATTTATAAGTCCAGCTATGGTATCGGAACATCTCAGTTTCCCATTTTTATCATAATTAAGGTAAAACCATAGAGGTTTTTGGACAAGCAAAGAGGTTTGTGGCAAAGCTTAATGTAAATGTTTAATGTAATGTAAAAGAGGAATAAGCATTATCGGGTCTAGGCTACTCAGGTGATAGTTGTTGTTTGATTCCCAAGATTTATTTACAAAAAATAACAGATTATCTAAAACCATAAATTTAAGTGATGCACAACTCTCAAATTGTAACTCACATTTCAATTGAAACCCCCTTTTACAGAATATTTAACCTCTTGCACTGACGTCTGCACTCGGGTCATATACTCTCAAGTCCTAGATAACAGTGTTTACTCCAAACATTGTAATTAACTTGGTATCATTTCTCAGTAACAATCTCACCAGTCTTATCTTCTACAAAAACAAGTAATTCTAGGAAGGCTAAGATAAAATGGCTCCTTTTTTGTCTCTCTGACTCACTTCTTGGGTTTTGTGTGATGACCCTGTGTGAAGTCGGGGCCATCCAGAGCACAGGTCTCATAACTTTTAGTTTTTTTTAAGCATGTGGCACAAGCTAGAGGGAGTCGCGTGACGCAGGGGACGGAGGCACGTTGTTTCCGTTCCAGAAACAGACACGGAAGGAGGCCGTTCCACAGATGAGAAGAGGGGAAAGAGCAGGTTGTGAAAAACAGCAGGTTTCTCCATTGCTCTGGGGCGAGTCTCTAATGGCTTCCAGACCTGCACTCATACAGTCTCTATGTCTAGACTGCAGCTATCGCACTCTAGCCTGGCCACACACACACACACACACACACACACACACACACACACACACACACACACACACACACACACACACACACACACACACACACACACACACACACACACACACACACACACACACACACACACACACACACACACACACACACACACACACACACACTGACCCCCCACTCATCCACCCGAGCCCCCTGCCCTCTTAGAAAACTACAGGTGTTTCAGTCTACGAGGCCGACCAAACACACACTGCTGCTTTATTCACTTCCGAGGGATTCAGCCTGAAAGCATCTTAACTCTAATTAGGACTTTAAAACCACGACAGCTGTCTTCTTGTTTGTTTTTTTCA
This sequence comes from Limanda limanda, assembly GCF_963576545.1. Classification (NCBI taxonomy): domain Eukaryota; kingdom Metazoa; phylum Chordata; class Actinopteri; order Pleuronectiformes; family Pleuronectidae; genus Limanda; species Limanda limanda. The sequence continues at coordinate 11,098,626 of NC_083639.1, forward strand.
GTTCTACTTTCGGATTGGTTTTGTCTCGCGACTGCATCCTCAGTGCCTCTGAATGCACAAGGAAATCACATCTATCAAAGAAATACAAACTTAGTAAATCTCCTAATTGGGCATGACAGCACAGTTCGAAGCCGAATGACCCCTCTCGCTCGCAGATAGAACATCCCGTTGTTGTCTGCGGCACGGCTGTGGTTAGCCAAATAAATCTAATAGCCCATCAGTCTCAGTCTGTTAGTCGAAGACTGCTTTCAGAAACTGTTTGCAGGGATCAAACGCTAAGCTAACTTATTAGCATACCCTTGAGATTGCTAAAAAAAGTGAAACCACAGTAGGTTTCTAATCCCTGGGTAAGTTTCAAAGATCTGCACCTGTTGAATATTGTTCAAGTCAAATCAATCTATATACGTCAGACATTGATATAGAGAGTATTTTCTGCAGATTAACAAAGGCTGTTACTAACTAGAGTTTGCATTTATTGTGATGAATATAATCAAAGGCTAAAATGTATACACTTTTTCAAAATAGTTTCACATCCTAATCTGCCTTTAACACTTTCTGTAAAATATCAGAAGAGAGAAGCAGCAAGTGCTTGTTTTCCTCTGAATTCACAGACTTGAATGTAAAAAAACAATCCAAAACGTGATGTGAAAAAAACACACCCTACTAAGGATGCTTTACATTAGAGCCTGACAGATTGCTGGGTGGATGATGCCGATTACATTAGAATATATTATATGATAGATTTTGATATTTTACAGCTTGACCATACATTTTTATTATAAATGTATGCAATGATCCGCAGCTTTAACTACTAATTACACTTCATATTTTAATACTTTACTTCTTTTTCATATCTTTATATTATTCTTTGTTATTGTAACCTTGGGACTAGATCTGGGTCTTCAATTTCCTTTGGTATTAAAGGTCTTACCTGAAAACACAAATAAAAACAAATATAGTAACAGATTTTTTGAGATAACAGGTAAATGTAAATGCATACCTTTTCTGCATTGTTTGTTCTGTATAATAAAAGTTTACATATGGGCATTTATCAGCCAAAGGATATATATCGGTCTGGCTCTACTTTAGATTATATGATGCACATATCCAGACATTTAAATCCACAAAATCTGACAAGCCTTTCTCTCCAGGCTTCACTTATCTACCCTGAATGGAGGCCAAACGTCATTCTGTTGTGGAGACAGATGTAGCAGAATCGTACAAACAGTCATCATCTGGATACAATACACTGGAGCGTTTCTACTCAGAGAGACTTACAGACATCAGGCTCCTCGTCAGAGCCGTCTGGGCAGTCTTTCTCCCGGTCGCAGCGCCATCCCTTCGAGATGCACGTCACCCCGTCTTTACACACAAATTGCTTTGGGCTGCAGGTCTTTGGGGCTGAAAAGAGACAAAGACAAAATTTAATTAATGAAAAGATTCCTGGAAAAAGAAAACAGCCCCTTTTGTGTTAGAGATCTTTAGTCCTGTGGTCTCATTAGTAAGCAGGGTCTGTTGTGTTCTGAGTCAATAGTGTCCCTCAATGGCCCTAATTACGTTCTGGAAAGTGGCTGCAAGATGGAGAGGAAAGAGATGGATACACAAAAACGAAAAATCACACACACAGGGCTGGAAAGGCTTTGGCATAAACTCACTGCACCTAAATATCCAGGTCAGTGTTCCCAGGCCATTTTGCAGTGATGCAACACGTCTGGAAGGTATAGAAGACCATCTTGTTTAGTGAGCTGCCCCCCTATCATCCACTTTCCCTTCAATCAACCTTCCAGAGAGGGAAAAAAAACTGCTCACTCCATCCACAGCCAAATGAGTATTCAAACCCACAAACTCAAGTCCCCTCAGACCAGCACATAAACACACACAAGCAACAAGGCTGAGTCATTCAGGGGAGGCTCTCTTTGAGCACAGTTGGACACAACAACTTACTGCTGAGTGGTTACTAGTCTTACATAACATATTTCATCAGGAGGAAAAATAATGATGAAAAATGTATAATCTTGGTATGTTCAGAATTTACTTGAGAAGTTTATTGTCCACTTGGTACATAAGGTTTTACAAAGTCAAGTGGAAATCCCCAAATCCTATTCAGCAGGTATAGAAAAGTAAAGAAAAGTAAGTATGAAACACTGACACTGTTGCTGTTCACAATGTTTCATAAACAATCACTTGAAGGCATTCAATGATATTACATGTTAATCAAAAGAGTTAAATTACTGAGACTTATTCATTCATCATCAGCAGAAGAAGTAATAGCACCATTACATAGGATAGTACCCTCCAGTTGTTTGGGATTATTTCTTGTATTTCTTGCGGTTTAACTCAAAGTCAGACTAAGGTTGGGAGGAAGTGTTTTCTGTTCAACTGGGCTCAGTGGCGGATCTCAGATTTTTCTTAATCGGGGGCCATAGAGGTCCCATAATTTACACAAAATGGCCAATTATATGTTCTAAATTCATTCACAATTCCTGACTAAGGTTCACATCCAAGTCATTCCTTCAGCTTTGAGTCATACATTATTGTTCCATATTCCATATTATTTGTGTACTTCAAAAAAGCTAAGAAAATCAAAATTATTGACAAATTGTATATATACTGTTAGTTTTGTTAGTAAGGGTCTATCTTTTCTTATTGACAGGACAGGGGCACTTCAGGGGCCAGATTTCACCTTTGACCAGTGCCCAATGGCCTTGCCTCTTTATCCGCCCCTATAACTGGCCTACTTAAAAATTAATTTGGACACCTATACTTCCTTACTAAGCTCAAATCGGTTTTACCAACCCAATTTGAGCAACTCTGGATTTTCACTGCATGAGGTGAAAGGGAAAGGTGCCTGCAGATGTTTGTAGTCCTGTTAATCAACCTGATCAATTGTTACAGTGAGCTTTTGCAGTACTCGTGACTGGAATGACTAGTCTCACATAAACAAACCTCCACAGTCCTGTGTCATTTTCAGCTTACTCAGAGGTTGCCCTTTACTCAGCAAAGGACATATTGAAAACTGTATGAGGCTTGAAGCAGCGAGGGAGAAGAACGCCGTCTGAAATACGAGTCCAATGGCAGCTTAAACCGACAGTCTACCTCCAGTGAGCTGAAAATGTACTGTAACACGGTGCTCTGTATTTTTACCGCCCAGCATAGATTATTAAAAAAGCACTTTAGCTCTCAGGCAAGTTATATAGGGAAGGTAATACAATATTTAGCTGAAAATGACAAGAATGTGGACATTACAGTGAAAATCCCAAACTATAACTGGAATTTATAATGAAAGGTGTTGTTAATTGTCTGAATATAATATATTGAAGTTATGTTTTTATATCAACTGAGTTCATGTGCTCTTTTTGCCTTATGTTTCTTTTACACAAAATGTCTTTCTATAAAAACTCCACTTCCATCACTGTTATTACAGTAAATATCAGTGGTTATTGGCAAAAGCTTCACTTCCCTGAATCATTCCACTGACCTCGGCCTTCTGACACATCTGATCATTTCCATTTTTAATCTTATTTTACAAAGTGTCACACGCAGACTGTGTCAAAACCTCTCGTGTACAGTAAGTCTTTTACTGTCAGATTACAAGGCCCCGGTTGGAGATTAAGATGTTATTGTAACCTCTCGACCAAGTGGGCATATAACAGGAGGAATGGGGCAAGAGGAAGCAATGGGACAGAACAGGGCTGGATGATGGGATGAAGCAGGATAAACAGGATGAGTGTATTTACATTTGAAGCTGGCCTCCAACTCCAGTGGTGAAGGGAATCTTGAAATGGAGCTCAACCTAAATACCATGTATTCAAGCTGACATATTGCTGTGCTCTTTCACACATTCCCCACTTGCAATCGATGTGTGTGTGTGTATACTGTGTGTGTGTGTGTGTGTATGTGTGTGTGCATAGGGGCATCATTTCCGCAGGAGTTACAAGCTTTTTGAATTATTCATGCAGTGGAACCAGGTTTGTGTTAGAGCGTTTCCCCTTTGCTCTTCATCATTCGTCTTTGGTGCGTGCTCGCATTTATTTGTTTGTTTGTTTGGAGGTATCAACACCAGCCGCAGTTGGCAGCGAGTCTTGGCGCATCTGTCTGTTGTGTCTCGGTTGTTCAGATGCTGACGTGCTCTGACTCTACATGCTGTTAACTCTTCCTCCAATAATGGCTGTGGGAGGAGTGCACATCTGCCTCAGACTCATCTGCAAGACGCTCCTGACAGCAACAGATCAGGGAGCAGGAAGGAGGTCAGGAGGTTAGTGAGCATGCAACAGCAAGGGCTCCTGTACCAGCACCACGTCAGCCAGCTGTGATAGGTAGAGGGAAGCAGAGGGAGTGGAGACAGAGGCTGTGCTCAAACCTGTCATTAGAGTCTGTCTCAAGTCATCCAACCACAACAAGACTTGTATATATACTGTGCAAAGTATACAGCAGTAAAGAGCATATATGCATTTATGTTTAACTTTGTGAATACGGTTTTAAATTACAGGCATCTTCTTTTGGTCCCTTTTGCACGACCTGTACATTTCCATTGCTCTTTGTCCTTTGTCTGATTTCTACATTACAAATGAATAAAACTGAATTACAGGAAGCACAAACCACAGTGGTGGTCAGGGAGGCAAGTTAGAGAGTATGGGTGCATCTCAGCTCCCTTAATTGCCTCCACATTTCTCTGACTTGCATCCTTCCCTCACATCTTTTAGTCTGGAGACATGAGCAGAGACATGAGGAAAAGAAGCGAAGGAAGGAGGAATGGAGGAAACCCATTCGGAGAGAAATGAGAAACATCCTTCATTCGTCATTGTCCGGTGGTGAGGGCACTACCACTGGATCACCCTTGGGTCTATTTGCACACATGGACTGTCCAATTAATATGTTTCTCCTCTGTTGTCGACACCTGCATAACAAGACTGTGTTCTAGACAGTTTGTTAGTGGACTTTTCAGTTCAGACACGAAATATATGGTTTTAGAAATACATTTTTTTTTGTGTCTGAATTAATTCATATTCCGTTGCATGATTTTACAATCCTCTACCAGAAAGTCCCTTGTTCTAACTGACATTAATGTTATACTAAAGGTTAAATGAGTGAATGGCACATCCTGAAAATAAAAATTATAAAAGATGAAAGTGGTTCATGGTAACCAACAATTTACTCAGATTCAATCATTTTAACTAGATCTGATATATATATATATATAATATCCAAAACTGAAGAATATTGAATAAAAACATTTTCTCACTTATTTTTCTCTTTAGGCAAACCTAATATAGCAGCACAACTACTTTTTGGTCACAGATCTTGAACAGATAAACTTGCCTATGAGAGGTTAGCTTATCACTTGGGTCTGAAATATTATAGGTGGTTTATTTATCTGGTTTAAAACACTAGATCCAGGTTTTTAAAAAACAACGATAACTGCTTGAGCAAAACATAATTTTGGCTGTGGAGGTGTTTGGTTCTGCTGCAAAGTGCTACTGGTCTCTTACGTAATTGTCTTTTGTTTGTGAAGGAAACTATACAGTGAGAAAGAGGTTGAAAGAAAGAAAAGGGGGGTAAACAGATGGATGCGGCACAGGATGACATAACAGAGTAGAAACTAGATGACCTGGAGCAGTGAGAGCAAATGGAGAGCTGTGTGCGTACGTCAACTCAAAGGTGGGGCCGGGCCCTCACAGCTGGGTGGAGGCCTGAGGATCTGAGAGCAAACTGAGCTGGGACACTGTGATGGGATGGAGGAATGTCACACATGCTATCAATGAGCTGCCTGTGTGTTTACCCAAGTGGAGGCTGCATGAAAACGCTTTGGGCCATTTGTGCCCCCTTGCAAATCCACTGCCCCTCTGGTCCTATAGCTCCTGGATGAGCTCAGTCTGGTTGGGAGGAAGAATCCTCTCCTAAGGCAAACACACCAGCCACAGCCCCATTTCCTCCAACACCCACACCAGAGCTATAAATAAGTTGGACGTCTGCCCTCAAAGATCAACCGGGGCACTACAAAGCTGCAGCAGACAGTGAGACTACCGCCTCATCACACACCACTCAGCAGCAGTGGAGCTGAAGGTGGAATAAAAGTTCTGTCAACGGTGGTGCTGAGAGGAGGCCTGTGCAGAATGGAAAGCAGGAATCGCACGGAGAGACATACAGTCTGTGTCCGTCGTAGTTCTCCTATTCTGTAACTTACAAACTGCCCAGACATTACAAAATATGCCCATTAGAGACTAGAACTTCCCTTCAGTGATCACATCTGCAAACCATCAGTCAGCCCCAGTATAACAAGACTAAATATCTAAAATCATGCTAGCAGCTATCACTTTGATGCTTTGAGCTAAAAGCCAATATCAGCATGCTAACCTGCTATAATGGATTATGCTATCATAGAATGAACATAGAGAAGGACGACAAGATAGCTCCTTTAAAAGTGAAGCCAAAGTGTGACCAAAACCATGGCAGCTTTCATATCTGGATTATTTTGGGATGAATATTTGGACAGTGGGTTAAAGGGGAGACTTATCTTTATATACAGTCTATGAGGTTAACCATGTTCACCATCTTAGTTTAGCATTCTAGTATGTTAGCTGGAGCTAATAAAAACACAAAAGAAAGTTTTTCCAAAAAATAAAGTGTATGACAAACCAAGGTTTCCCTGGGATGTTGGTGATCTATGAAAAGTCAGAGGGTCATAAATGGTATTACACTTCATCCTGACAGGGCAAAAATGAAGGTAGAACATTTTATCGCAGTCCAAGCATGATTTTTGAGATATTTCAGTCTGGACCAAAGTGGTGGACAAATCAACAAACCTTCTGTTGGTCCAGGTTTTCTAAGCTAGCTGAGCAAAGAAGTCTAGCTGAGTGTGTTTACGCAGAAAACATATTACGTTGATATTACATTATTTTCTTTTCCAGGGAGACTTTCCCTTAAATATAACTCATAGGCACACTTTGCATATAACAGCATGACTATTAGAGACCAAGAAGTACGGAGGAGGAGAAATACAACAATAAACATTGTCACACAAATGTATTTTGTGTATGCACACATGAAAGCAGCTTCTTTCGTCTACTACACACAGACGGAGAAAACTTCCTCAGGCTACGTCCGCTCGGAACTGAGGAGGTGCATCCTCTCCAGCTTCTGCAGCATTGTAACCGCTGCTGATTCATCCAGAGCTACTGAGACAAAGTTGGCAGGCCCACACAATAGCAACAGGTGGGTGTGTTGGCTGAAGTAAGTGCACAGCGAATTATGCAGAATGCTCACAGAGGCTATTGCAATGTCTGCTGGAAAAAAATCGTGTTTAGTCTACTGAAGATTGGATGTTCTTGCACTAATAAAACACACCGTCAGTTTCTCAAGGGGAGACGGTGGTCCTGCTAACACGCATGTGCTTCGCTGCTGGAAGTGATAAAGGTTCATTATGTTTTCAAATTTCCAAGAAGAGGGAGGTTTATATTAGGACATGATAAAATTGTATAGAATTACACTTGACATTGACACAAACCTTGAAACACACTATCTTAACTGAGAGCCACAGACGGGGAAACTAATGAAACACAACCAGTAACACTGACTCGACCTGCAGGCGAAGAATCTTTGAGATATGCAACAGAACTGAACATCAATGATAGACACGTCGAGGCAGTTATGAAAAATCTAAAGAGAGAAATACATTTTTATATTCAGAATATTTTCCTATCAACAACCTCTTAGATTCAGACGACACAAGACCGAGTCCGGCAAGTAATGAGACAGCAGATAGCCACAAAAGCTTAAAGGGAAATGGGGTGTTGGGGAAGGGGGTTGTGTAAAGGACTAAAAATGAGGAGAGAGTCTTCATCGGCTGTGCTGGCTGTGGTCTGCCACCTCCTCATCCTCCTCCACAGCAGGATTTTGTAATGGAAGAGAGTGAGAGGAGAGAAGAAGGAGGGGGAGGAGGAGTTTTCCAATTTGTCATATAGAGGAAAAAACATCCCCAGCTGTGCCTCTTTTAAATAAACCTTTCTGGCAGAGTTTGAAGGAGCTGTGGAAATGTATCCACCAGTGAATGAGAGGTGATATAAGACAACAAAGACTCAGACAGAATCTTGACATATTCACAGAGACACGACAAAACGTATTCATGTTTTCATCATACTTGTCTGCAGTGAATGAAGGTCAGAGGGTGATTCTGTCCCTACAGGCGCTCCACGGTTCACCTTTCTGGACAAATGCGTGAGTCAGTCTTATTTTTAGGGAGACATTTTGTCAGATTCTAAGAAAGCGTCTGCATGTGTAAGTCTGCGTAAGTGTGTGTTATGCATAAACTAAATTAACATGAGGAATGTGCTCATGTCTAGAGATAGCTGCCAAGTAAAATGAAACTCCGTCATGCAGGACAACACAGTCTCGCCTGGGATTGTTTGGATTTCACAGGTCACACTCCACACAAGGCTCTGCGGTATCGAGAGGGAGAACCTCCAGAGCAGGGCAGAGTAATCAGATGTGAACTTAATTAAGAGCTATTCGGATGTCTGGCTGAGATCTCACCAGGTCTCAACCCCAGAGTGGTAATCAACCACAACTGCTATTTTTATAGGACTCAGTGTTGTAGAGCTCGGAGAGGGGAGGCTATGACCTGCTTCCCTTCCAAATAAAAAAATCTATCGAAATTCAGCTGCTGAGGGGGGTGAAGCAAAACAAACACAAAGCAAGAAAAAAGAGAATACACAAGGTGTGAATCCACTTTTATCAAGTTAGTCAGTTTAGACAAATCCCTTTGCCACACCACCCCCAGAGCACACGCTGTACATAGCTGCACAGGGAGGGAAATGACAATTAAGCCTTCTTAGCATGCTGCTGAAGGAAACGTATTAAAGAAGATTATACGAAATTCTTTAGTGCCTTTTCATAAGACCAGTACAAGTTCCAAGTCTCAGTGTGACGCACAAGTTCAATGAAACCAGAATAGAATTGCTAGAATAGTCTTTCATGTTTACCAATCATGAGCTGAAGCAACTGTAGCACCTTTAACTGACAATAGCGCCTAAAGATATAACCAAGTATTGATTTTGTAATGTTGATCAAGACATTTCATAAAAGACACCGTAAATCCAGATCACTGATTTTGTACATAATGTTTAGACTGTAACTCTGAATCTGACGTTTTCTGCCATTAAAGATATGTTGCACAACATTTTTCAAATAAGTATCAGAGACAGTTCAGGGTACTTTCAGTTAAATTTGATGAATTGCCATTTAGGAAAATAGGCCTATTCACTTTCTGGTAGAAAGGAAGATAAGAGGATCAATACCACTGTCTGATGAAAATAAGGAAGGTTGAATACAGGCACAAAGACAAAGGGAAACAGCGAGCCTGGCTCTTTATTTCAACAGTTCACAAAACCTGCGAGCTTGCCGCTTACATACCTCCGCCAAGGCGCAACATTCACTAGATCCGAATGTTTATTTGGATCTAAACCTACTTGACCGAACTTATAAATATCAGTTCCCTTAAACATGCACGATGTTCTCAAGATCCATGAATTATTGTGAAATCAAAGGAAATGTTAGAAAAAGCCTCACGATCTCACAATAAAAACTAAAATCCTGAATCTGACCCCCTGGTCCAGATCTGAACCCAAATCTATTGGGTTCTTCCTCTGACCTATGCTTCCACCAAGTTTCATTGTAATCCGTCCTGTAGTTTTTTCAGTACATTTCTTACAACAAACAAAAAAACAACCACTAAATAAATCCGACGGGAGAGAACATAAATTCCTGTAACAAAGCGTGATCATTGGAGGAGCTTGTATTTGGGCTTTCTTACTGTTTAATAACAGTTACCCCCCTTTTCCAGTCTTGGTGCTAAGCTAAGCAGTGGCTCGCTGTAGCCTTAAATATAACTAAACAGCTATGAACGGGAATCAATCCTCTCTTCCGACTCTGCCAGACAGAAAATAAGCATTTCCCCAAATCATCAGTTCAGCTAATTTAACATCCAGGTAAACATCCACGCAATCTCGATTCTACAAATTACGACAAATAATGTTGATGACTGGTAGATTTAGTTTTAGTGTTCGTAGGCTAATAATAGTGAAAGTTCTCTTCCCAGAACTACTCAATACGCATTAAGCTGCCTACACACATTGTGGGAAATCCTCCACGATAAATGCCTGAAAATGATACATACTTATATGAATGTGGTATCACCTGTAAATGTTTGTCAAGTACTGGCCCACAAACATCTCTCATTTCAGTTGTTTTTGCCCAGGCTGAAGGCAGAAACAGGGACTTTGGGTCCACTAAAGGCCATGTGAGGAGACTTTTGCTCCGGAGTTAAGGATGAATGCCTGCTTGAGGGATTAGTGTTACAGCTAGGGCTTATGTTAAGGTTAGGGTTGGGTACTTTGTGTAAAGGATTATAAGTTTGCAAATACATCTACACCAACGTCCTTGCATGAATTATGACCCTGGTTTCAAAGTCTGAAAAAAAGCCAAGATGAATTTGCGGGGACGTCGAGTTGAGAAGGTTATATACAGAACATACTGTACTTTATCAGGAAGTACTGCCGGGGAGAATGAGGTCCGTTTGTTTGCTTCAATTTGCTACAGGGAATTGATTCAAAACGAAACCACAATGGCTGCAAATCTTCTCCATAACACTTTTGTCCCTGAAAAAACTAAAAGGATGTCAGCTTAAAAAAAACTCGGATGTGAATGATTGTCTGCTGGGTGGACTGACGCTGAAAATAAACATTATTTGATATGATGGAGCAACAAAGATTGGAAACAATCTCAGAATTTAGACTAGCTAGAATTTGGACTCCACAATGTTTGCAACAGGCGGATGATGTTTGGGCTTAATCCAGTACATTACTCATCGGAATAGATTCATGGAAATGGATTCAATCACACGCAGGAACAATAGGTCACACGGCCTCCATTGTGCAACACGTAATAGCAACCTGACAAATGAGGGTCACAACGTGCTTTCTGCACAACAGTCCTTTCACGCTGACACAGTGTGACACCGAGTTTAACTCCTGTTTGTTGTCGGTGTGACGACCAGACCCTGACACTGCCTTGCTTCAGCCCGGCTTCAGCATGAATGAGTGAACATGGATCCCTGTTACTTAAATCCGGAACAGAGTTAGAGTGTACAGATCTGAAGCTGCTAACACGAGCCCTGTGTAAACGTGGCAGTGCAGGTTTTGAATTATGACTATTGGGTTGTTATGAATGCTCAAACCGGCTGAATGAGAGCTTATTGTCCTGCGTGTCATCCAGAGGGTTTGGCCCCGTTCAGATCTGGTATCATCATCAGTCTTAAGTTATCCTACTAACTTAAGTGTGGACACCCGACCCAAACCCATCTGGACAAACTGCAATTCTGGTTCAGTCATGCTGGCTGCACTATCTACTTCACTTTTATGCTCCACATGCATGTAATGGGAGGAAAACAGGGTCGGGTTTGGCTCGCTTTCCCTAAGGCTCGGTCATGTTTGGACAGAAAATGAACTCTAGTGTGAAGATTCATTAAAGATCTGATCACTTGGAGCACATGAGGAGTCGATCTGGGACGCATGTGGCCCCAGTCCTTAAGGAGTGTGAACTCAGAAGCGACCGGGGGACCCGTTCCTCATCTGACATCCTCGGACCTGCTACAGTTTGTAAATGTAAATATCTTTACACTTCTCAGTGTTTCTCATACATCGAGTTGTTTTCACATTATCAAAATTGACTGCCACGTATTGATTTTCTATTTCTTTTTTAAACTATTTCAAATGAGTATCTTATATCATATTAGAGCTGCACATAGGGCATTGATTTACTTGCCACCACCTGTCCCTGCTCTCTCTCTATCCCTATCACAATGACACACACACCCACACACACACTAACAACAGACCTGTATGCAGAGTCAGACTGGCTAATAACATCATTTGGTCTTAATAATAAGTAGTGGCGTACGTGTGTGTTCCCATAAAGAGCAGGGACATGAGGTTGGATCACAAGTGGTCACAAGTGGACACACATTCTAATGCCAGGTGTGAAGTGATGCACTTAGAGTTGTCCACTTGGGATGGGATCACAGGAGATGGATGTCAGTACCGGGTCTGAGCGAGGCACCCCCCTCCTCCTCAGCTCTGATCCCCCGACCACCAGGGCCAGTGCATGGTGAAGGAGTGCTGTTCTAAGTAGCAGCTTCAACACTTGTGTAGTTTCATAAGAGACATACAGTGCAGCTTACTTTCTCTTTCTCGCACACACCCTTACTCATGCAGACACAAATTTATCAGCTGCATTATCTGGGGAGTACGACGTCTTAAATAGATAATTCCCAGACTGATAATAGTAATTGCTGCTGTAAAACTGAAATACAGGCTGTTTCCTCTGTGAACAATATATCAAAGGAAATATACAGATTCACTATTCAAGTTTTATCCACATTTAGATAGATAGAGCTATGATAATAAAACCAAAGTAATGGATTTCTTCACACTACCACATTTCTAACCAAAGCAGCTACTCTGGACAGATTTAAAGCTGCTATGACCTTTATTTTAATATTGACAATGGATCTTGTGTCTTGTGTGTGAAGAGGTCAATCAAACTGATGAACCCACAGGGAACGATCACATGAGTCTGCAGCTTTACAATGACTTTAAGCTCATTGTTTGACTTTCTGCCACACAAATTTACTGTTGTGGTTCATTCTCACCTCTATGACAGGGATTTTTTATAAAACATTACATGCCCACTGTGCTAAATTCACTGTTAGTCAATTTACACTTCGGGTAATTTATTCGATGTATATGCCCGGTATAAGTAGTAGGTAGTATATAGGCAATTTCATACCCAAATAAAAAAGCATCTCAAATAAGTGAAAGAAAAATCAATGAATAATTGACCAAATAAAAATGACCTATTTATTATAACATTAAAAAAAATTGACAAATAAATAGATACTTCTATCGAATAGATGTTCTCCTTTGACGTTGAACAGCACCTCTGTGCAAACTTTCAACAAAGCATCATGTATACAAAGAACATATACATATAGTTACAAATGGAAAAAATATATAGGTCTACAGTATGAAAATGGATGAAAATCTAAACAAAACATATACTTTAAAACTATAACAGCAAAAGACGCTCCATCTGACAGGTTTTTGAATTACCCCTTTAGTACAAACACCCTGCCTGCATCTGTTCCGTGTGGAGGAACAAAGTGTTGTCGACGACACAACAACACAAACAACAGAGCATAACATGAAACAATAGATGTGTTTCTATCGTAACACATTGTAAATCACCTTTATGTGACTTTTAGTAAGAATTCAATCAATCGGGTGAATTGTCCGCATCTTATAAACTCTGTCCAAACACTGCTCACTCATCCATATCTTAAAACTCAGCTGTCTGCTCTCTCTTACCCATCATCGCTCTCATTTCAAAAATTGTGCATGGCTCTATTTTCAAAACATTTGTTTTGAAAATAGGAGTGGAAATTGGCTTCCCCCCTCCATGAGAATGTTAAACCTTTGGACATCATGCAAGAAGGATTTCTGTCACTTTGACCCAAGAAAATAAATAACAAGACAGAATTTACAGCCAAGGCAGCCTCCACCTCAGCATTTGGTCTAAGCTACAAATCAAAGACTCGTGGCAGAGAGGGCTTAGCATTTTTCGCAGCCTGCTTCTTTTTATATGCTCACCTTCAGACGGTGTTATAAGTTACTGGCTAATGTATTGTGACTATTTACTGAGTGTGTTCAAGATTCCCACTGAAGGTTTCTGCTCATATTCTTTCTGAGGGCCTGCTGAGACTGTTCAATCCTCCCTCCCTTAAATAGCCCCATCTAGATAGTGTATCTCCATCAATGTGTCACAACACCAAAGTGGGTCAGGGGCTGTTCTGACAAGCTCGCTCACATAGACATAAGTGCACTTTGGCTAAAATGGATGTCAGCTTTTAGGGTTAGACTTTTGCAGTGTTTTCAGGCAATTATGAAAAAAGTCTCTTATCTCAGCATTGTTAATGTCTCTTTGAAGATTCAAGATAGATAGAGATTCAAGTTTTCTCCTAACACACCTATTTGCCCTCCTCCTGAGAGTTAGACGAGAACATCGATACCATTCTTGTATCGCAAATGTCGGAGTCAGTCGCTACGGATATTTTATAAAATGGTCACAAATTTGAGTGACCCCATGTGAAAATACAGCAGAATTTCACAGCTAGCGAGTGGGCGTGTTGATGACGTTTCTAACTTGCGATGGATGTGAAACAGAATGAATGCAATTATCTCCAGAGTAAACATACGTAGAAGATGCAGGAAATAATGTCACATTAGTGAGACAACGAACTTCAAGCGTTTCAGGCCATAAGGTCATTAGTACATTTTAAGGAGTTCATGTCTGAAAATGAAAAATTTCTTGTCAAGAAAACGAATAAAATGTATTTTACAAACAGAACATTTCTTTGAAGCTCAGATTTTTTTTTTTGTATAAAAAAGAAATATGGGAAGCAGTTTGTGTTGTTGTAAGGTTTTCCAGAAAAAGGAAATTATGTTTAACCTTAGTGTCTCACTGTGACCATGGACTAATATTTCACACCAGGTATGTGGATGTTGCACTGTCAGCCTTGTTATCTCAAGTTACACTATGTGAGTGCAGAATTTCATTATTAATGCTCAACAACATCAATCATCAAGTTGTCTTCACTCTAGAAAAGCTGTGGACCAAAGTACTGGATGGTTTTCTTCTGCTCAGTGAGGTGGCCATGTCTGGTTTCAGGCCTTCAGGTATTTAAGCAGCCGGCAACTAAAGAACTGCTCTCAAACCACATATTTATAGCTGAGTTAAATATACCCTTCATCTGCTATTGACATTAACTGTTTTCCTACATGTTGCTTGGGGGACATAAGGTCAGCAGCAGACCAGGACCTAACAAATGTTATTTGTTTACCATATTGCCCTCAGCTGTAAAATAGAGACACAGTGGTAACCTTTTGGCCATTGTGATGTTGGTTTCACCACAAAAACAGCCGTGCTGCTGGGCCAGTTCTAAGACCTCCACCACCAAATGTTCCAGCACAGACGACCACGGGGGGAAACTGTCAGGAGGAGAGAATGACTGGTGACTTAATTAACAAAGAAGGAGCCTGTGCTGCTTTCAGTAAGAAGGATGTGGTTTCAATGAAGAAGTTAAAAGTTTGAGGGAGGAAGCATAAGAGGACGCAAAATGCAGAACCAGGTATTTTAGATGGCTTAAAAATAAAAAAGTAGTACCCTGCACAAAAATATAGAAATGATTTTAGCTGAAATGCTTCCAGTTGCCTTCAATGACCAGATCTCAAGCACACTTCTCCATTTCTTTTTTCTATGGAAGGTGTTTGCTCTAGCCTGAGGTAAAATCACCATTTCCGAGGACTTGTGATCTTTTTTTCAATGCCTTCACTTTTATGGTGTGAAACAATGCGAGTACTTTCATTAGGGCTTTTTCCACCAGTCCCCCAATTAGCAGCACTTTCTGAACAATTTGAGACTGTTCGTGGAGGTACCCTCGGGGAAACAAAGCAGCAGTTTAGACCCAATTAAACTTGGGGGTTTGTTGGTGGCCCGGGGACTGGCTACAGCACAGACACAGTGAGAGGAAATCTTTAAAAGGTCTAGAAACTGGAAAAAAAAGTTGAAGGCAAGTTGGAAAACAACTTTACTAGTAGCACATGTGGTTCAAAGGGCTCGAAAAAAAATCAAAGGGGATAAGAGGTTAAAAGAAATTAAGCTATTATTGGAAAAGGGTAACATATCGTATAATATAGCTAACTACAAAATGCAACAAATTATATATTGACCAATGTCTGTTAAGGTTGGCATCAAGGTTTGTTTGTAAGTTACTAGCACCCTGTAAAAGTGATCTAGTAGATATCACATTCAGTATAACTGATGAATGTGTGGCCATTATTAAATAATTGTCAGGATATTTCCCTTAGAGGCTTTGTCATGTACAAAAAAATCATATTGCGATGATTTTAACAGATATTGCAATGAGTTGCGATTTTAGAGGGAATGGTAATTTTTGCAATTTATCTTGAATAAAATAGAATGAACTAGAATAGCACTCAGTAGAACACATTCCTCTTCCAAAGTCCAACAACACCCCTTAAATTGAAACAAGCCTCATAGCTAAGACCACATCACGGTTCTCAGCTGCACATTGGTGGTAGTACCAGAGGTTTCAAGCTCTATTTGCTACTGTGAAGCAGCTGAAGAAAGCAGAGACCCCAATTAAACCACATTTTTAAATCCACTAAATCCAGATTATTTGGATCCACATGAAATTAGTGACAGATACCAAGTACCTTTTTCCCCTCAAGATTCACAAATAATTCTCTCAGAAATCAGTAAAAGAAAGTAATCCTGGTAACTAGCAAACAAATAAACAAAGGCAGCTGGAACCCTAACCTCCTTGGCAGAGGTAAAAATTATGGTAATGTGATTTTTATTTGGGTCTAACAAGCGTTTTCCCTTACAGCTGAAGAATATGATTTTTACTTTTTTACTCTTTTACTCTTTAAAACGTAATTCTTCATTTACAGAAGGCAGGCTATGTAATGATACCTTTTACCTTCATCAAAAAGCTGCAGCTCCTGCAATGTGAATATCTTCACCATGTGGTAAAACATACAGCACGGTACATTTTTTAGGTAAGGCTGAGCTGTGGTGGTCTCCTCTGGTGCACAGCCCAAAGCTGACACATCAAATCAAGGCACAAAGACACAGAGTAAGGGCATTTTCACTAAAACAATACCAGCCCATCGAGGCAGGGGCTGTTTGTTTTGGAGGCTGGGTTTCTCGGCTGTGGACAGATGAGGGGGGGGGGGGCTGCAGGTAAGTACGGGCTCTGTGAGTCGATCAGCTAGGTGGTAATTTATGTGGATTCTGCTTCCCTAAGAAGCTCACAGCACTGGATTGCCAAGTGCAACGAGTTGACTTCAAAGGCAGCGGGAAGCATTTATGGCTCGACTATGAATCTCAGCAAGTGTGGCTCGTGGTTTTAATCAGTCGTGCTTGTTAAGTCCCACTGATTTTAATGAAATGTCAAATTTAGAAACCAGATTAGCTGTACGGCAAATAGTGCACCTCCTCAGTAAACGTCATCTTAGAATTCTCCTGAGAAGCTTATGGACTCAGTCACAGGTCAGACATTCCCTGGATGAATGTGAAGCATTATATCTTTGAAAAAAATAAACCCACATTCTCTTCTTTTTCGCCTGAAACAAATGTAAGAAATTTGACCCTTTTTTTCCCTTTCTTACCAAACAGCGGAGTGTGTGAGTGGCGCTGTGAGGCTTAATAGTTTCCAGAAGCTGTTCCAGCTCGGCTCTGAAGGTGTGTGTTAGTAGGGGGAGCTGTGTCCTGAACCGTTTTCATCTGCCTGCTTGCAAATCACAATATGACTGCTGCTGGGAGCGGAGGAGATAAAGTCAACAAGCATACTGAAACTTATGTATATATATTTAAACCCCATGTGTGAACAGTAAGAAAGCTAATTCAGTTTCCTTTTATGAAAAACACTGACTCTTAAATCTTCACTGCAGATAAACCAGGTAGGATGAACACACAGTTTTCTAACTTCAGTTCCTAAAAGCCTCTGCACACAGCCTTCAGCAGACAGTGAAAAAGAGACAGTATCTTCTAGAACTGTTTGAGGAAGGCTGACTAATGACAAGGAATAATCCTAAAGCAGCTCCAGAGCATGAACACAGGCCAAGGAAGAGACAGGTTTAAAACAGGCACTGATTCAAAGCAATGACACACTGCTCCAATATACGGCCGAGTTGAAGGCAGCACTAAACATCTGGGCTCAGAGATGAGGAAGACTAACTGTAATGGGTTCATGGATTATCCACAGCGTAAATCTAAACTGCAGCACAGGAATAAGACATAAAACCCACAGATCAAACCCACTGGAGAGGAGGGGGCATATGACAGTGTTTGTTTGCCACAGAGTAAAAAAAACTGTTGAACCAGACTCAACAGTTTTCTATCACATCTGCACATCAGACATTCGTCCTCGTCTCTGTCACTGAAGAAATTAAAAACTATCGAGGGTGTGTGTGTGTGTGTGTGTGTGTGTGTGTGTGTGTGTGTGTGTGTGTGAGTGTGTTGCCTCCACATTTAAAGCAACGTATCGACCCGGAAACAAGTGGTTTGAGGAGGACACTGAGGCCTGTGCTGCACGTCGGTGTACATGTGTGTGTGAGAGAGAGAGTGAATCTGGAAGAGACAATGTGCGATCACTGCTGTGACAGGGCACATTTCCACATGTGGCACCGGGAGACAGAAACAAAAGAGAGCTTTAATTGCCTCGGTGTCATCCCTCCACGTTCCTTCTCATTGCTTCTTATCTTATTCTCAAACACACCAACACAACGACACCCTGCTGCGATCACCTGCACGGACACACACACACACTCGGTTTTCCCTCTGCTTACCATCGATCGCCCCCGCCGGAGTGGTTACTTCCAAACTGTGCAACAATCCCAGGAAGAGCCATCCCGCTGCCAGCATGTTGGCCGCGGTGCGCAACGCCGAGTCTTATCCTGAAAGAGAACCAGGCATCAATCGGCGTCTTGGAGCTCGTCAGGCTGGAGGAGGCAGAGACAGGCGGCGACGTGGAGAGCCGTGCCCGGGCTGTGATGCTCCTCACTGGGGATCCGCTCTCCGCTGCTGCCGCTGCGTGCCCGCACTCGGAGGGTGATTCCTGCAGACTGTCCAGTAGAGACGAGGGGTCTTCTGCTGCCCCGAGCCCCGCGGTGCTGGTTAGGGTCTCCCCGGGTGCATTGACAGCCCTGTCACCCGCTCACACACACACACACACACACACACACACACACACAAAGGCTAGCGGGCTGGAGGGAGCATCAAGCTAGCCTGGCTCGCAGTGGAGATGAAGACGGAGAGCTGACCCGCCTCTTGCTCATGCAGTCGCCCCGTCTTTTGTGTCTCCCGGCCCCCGATGAGGAAGCCCGCAGGAGGAGCTGAAGGAGCGGATGAACCGAGCTGCTCTGCTCCGCGACACCACCTCTCTGCTGCTGCTGCTGGCCGCAGATTGAGCCTGGAGCCCCGAGCCCAGTCACTCACTCACTCACTCCGGCAGCCAGCGGTGACGTCGCAGCCTGGCCCTCCCCTCTCCCCAACACCCGACCTGCACCCCTCCATCCATCCGTCCATCCATCCATCCATACACTCACCCCTTCATCCATCCACCCATACACTCACCCCTTCATCCGTACACTCACCCCTTCATCCATCCACCCATACACTCACCCCTTCATCAATACAACCACCCATCCATTCACCCCTCCATCAATACACTCATCCATCCATATATCCACCCCTCCATCCATACATCCATCCATTCACCCCTCCATCAATACACTCATCCATCCACCCATACACTCACCCCTTCATCCATACAATCACCCCTTCATCCATCCACCCATACACTCACCCCTTCATCCATACACTCACCCCTTCATCCATCCACCCATACACTCACCCCTTCATCAATACAACCACCCATCCATTCACCCCTCCATCAATACACTCATCCATTCATCCATCCACCCCTCCATCCATGCATACATCCATTCACCCCTCCATCAATACATCCATTCATCCCTCCATCAATACACTCATCCTCCATTCATCCATTCATCCATCCATCCACCCCTCCATCCATCCATCCATTCACCCCTCCATCCATTCATCCATCCATTCAGCCCTACATCAATACACTCATTCATCCATCCATCCATCCATCATCCATCCATCCATCCATCCATTCAGCCCTCCATCAATACACTCATTCATCCATCCATCCATCCAACCCCCATACATACATCCACCCACTCACCCCTCGATCAATACACTCATCCATCCATCCATCCATTCACCCCTCCATCCATACATCCATACATCCATTCATCCACCCATACACTCATCCATTCATCCATCCAACCCTCTATCCATCCATCCATCCATTCACCCCTCCCTCAATACACTTATTCATCCATCCATCCAACCCTCTATCCATCCATCCATCCATTCACCCCTCCCTCAATACACTCATTCATCCATCCATCCATCCACCCATCCACTCATCCATTCATCCATCTATCCATCCCTCCATTCATACTTCCATCAATACACTCATCCATAATTCCACCCATACACTCATGCATCCATCTATACATTCATTCATCCATCCATTCACTCCTCCATTCATACTTCCATCCATACACTCATCCATCCATCCATCCATAATTCCACCCATACACTCATCCATCCTTCTATACATTCACCCATCCATTTATACATTCATCCATACACTCATCCATACTCTCCTCCATCCTTCCATCTATTCATTGGTCCATACATCAAATCACACATCATGTCAACTGACTGCCACTGAGCTCTGCCTGGATCCTGCCTTTTAACATTTACTGACATGACATCTCTCTTTCCTACTCATTGTTTATTCCTTTTACATTTACATGATTAAAAATCAGTGTGAAATTTTTCATCAATCTTTCAATAAAGTAAGGTAAATATTTATTGCTCTCCAAGAAGAAGAAGATTAAATATGTTTAAGACCAACCTGGCAAAATTTTTGATATAATATCTGATGAGACTTGATTCTATACCTAATAAAGTTTTTTTAACACGTATTAATATAAACATTCTAAAATATTTAAATCAAAATAAGACCAATATGTATTGCTGCTCAAGAAGACACTCACAATATCACTGGGTTGATACAGATTTACAATTAAATAAAAAATCCTGTGATTAAATGTAATCCAACAACAACATTTTAAAATTAAAAGGCACATGCTTAATTCAGTATGCATTTTGTTACAGTTTAACCACCTGGCTCCCCATTTACTCTTCCACTTTGCCGGTAACATCGTAGGTGATGGTGGATCAGTTTAATGATTTATTAGTTCTTCACACTTGAAGCAGCAACCTGGATTTATCACTCCCACATCAGCAGCTGTCTCCTATAACAAGGATCCAGCAGAATGCTGTCTGTCTGTGGGCCTCCTCCCAGAATGAGATGAAATGTCCACAGATGATTCAACACTGCATCTATCGCAAAATCCCACCCTCAATTTCTGGAGGACTAGTGGCCAGCATGCAAATGAATTGTGGGATAGTGATGATCACTGGAAGTTTCACATTTTGGCATTTGCATTTAATGACATTTAGAGCAGACCCTGGAATAGCTTTGTCTACCAATTAATTAGGTTTAGCAGAGAAATGTCATCCTCAGAAATATGATCCTGTACGGTGGTGGTGCCTGTGCTATAATGAGGACTG